>NC_056732.1:1560228381-1560335881 GCF_019279795.1 Protopterus annectens
TGAGGGTTCAAAAGGGGGCAAGGTCAGAAATGTTAGAACAAAATTCAAATCCCATCGTGAGAATGGTCCTTTAATGGGGGGGGTCTTAATAAACACGTACCTTTTAAAAAGGCTTTACATAATCTGTGACATCAAGTTCGAAGTTCCGTCACCTATATGAAAATTCAAGATTGCAGCTAATTGCACCTTGATAGAAGCTGCTGCTGAACCTTCTTGAAAAAGCTCTGATAGGAACTCAAGAACAGAAGAGATCAGAGCAGAAAAGGGATAGATGTTTTTACTCTGTGCCCAGATTGAGAACTTTTTCATTTGCTGGAGTATAGCCTCCTAGTTGTAGCTTTGTGCGAGGATACCAGAATGTGTTTAACTACTGGCGTAAGATTGTAAAGCCTGACTAAGTTGGGAACTGGAGCAGCCATGCTATCAAACTGAGGGTTTGGAGAGAGGGGTGGAGGGCTCCCGACATATGAGTCAGAAGGTCTGGAACTAGGTCCAGAGTCTACTGTTCCTCCTGAATATGTGGCCGGAGGAAGGGAAACCAAATCTGTTGAGGCCAGTATGGAGCGATGAGAATTATCCTGCTTCCCAGGGAATAGGCTTTCTGAATGACTTGTGGTATTAGGGGGAATGGGGGAAATGCATACAGTAGTCCCAAGGGCAAATTGTGAACAAGAGCATCCCTGGGTGACTGAAATAGGACTGTTGCATTTGGCATTCATGGAAGTGGCAAATAGTCACAGCAAGGCTGGCCCCATTTCCGGAATATCCTTTCTGCTATCTCTTTCTTTAGGGACCACTCATGAGGCATCAAAGTTGCTCTGCTGAGTCTGTTTGCTATCACAATGGACTTCTCTGGGATGTGCGTTGCTATCAGAAAGCATTGGGAAGAGATTGCCCATTGCCATACTCTGTGAGCCTCTCAGCAAAGGGGGTAAGACTTGGTTCCTCCTTGCTTGTTTATGTACCAAACCACCGACATACTGTTTGAATGAATTGCAATTGTTTCTAGTGGAAGAAAGTCCTGAAGTGCTTACAATGTCAAGAGCACTGCTCTCATCTCTAGAACACCGATATACAAATAGGTCTCGTGTTCCTGCCATGTGCCTTGGACCATCCTGCCCAGATAATCCCCCCCCCCATCTGGGAGGTGTCCATGGTCACTGTTGCCCGAGGTTGTTGTGGAGTAAAGGGTCGACCTAACGTGACATGACTGGAAAGAAGCCAACATCTTAGATCCTTCTTGCATGACTCTAATTCTGATCTGGTGGGACATGGGAAGTTCTTGTAATGAAAACTGAGAAAAGAGAAGGCACTGATGAATTCTCATGTGCCTCCTGGCTAATGGAACTAGGGTAATCATTGATGCCATCATTCCTAGAACTTTCAGGACTGTTTTCACTGTTACTTTTGTCTTTGGCAGGAGATCAGAAATTTGTTGTCCGAGTACCAAAACTCTTTCTGCAGGTAATTTTGCCATCATAGAGACAGTGTCTAATTTTGCTCCTATAAAGATAATATGGTGACAAGGCAACAAGGCAGATTTCCCTAGGTTTATTGTTATCCCTAATTGAGAACAAATTTATATGGTTTGGTCTCTTGACTGTTGTAATAGATGCTTGGTGGTGGCAGTCAGGAGCCAGTTGTCTAGATACGGAAACACCTGGATTCCTAGCCATCTCAAGTGAGCCGTGACTAATGCCATGCATTTGGTGAACACTCTAGGATCTGTAGTGAGACCAAAGGGTAGAGCTCAAAACTCACAATGACTGGCTCCCAGCCAGAACCGTAAGTGATTCCTTGATGCTCTGTCTATTTTTATGTGGTAGTATGCATCTTGGCAGTCTATTGAGCACATCCAATCATCTTTGCCTAAAAAGGGAAGAATTGAATGCAGTGTCACCATATGGAACTTGGACTTCTTCACTGATTCGTTTAGTTTGCTGAGATCCAATATGTGTCTCCAGTTCCCTGTTCTTTTTGGCACTAAAAAGACTCTTGAATAAGTTCTGAATCCGATTTGGTCTGTGGGGACTTCATGGATGACTCTTTTGTATAGCAACTTTTGAATCTCTATAGCTGCCTGTTCCATTAAACTGGGTGGAACGTCCAGGGTCCTTTGGAGTTGTGGGACAGGAAGGGAAAAGGGAATGGAATAACCTCTGGATATTATACTTTGTACCCACTTGTCTTTTGTGATATCTTGCCAGGCTTCTGGATACAAAGATAGTCACTTTCCGACTGCCTCCAGAGTAGGACAGATGGGCCTCCTTTCAGGAGCGCTGGAAAGGTCGGCCACGAAAGGAATCATGGTCACCCTGATTTTGCGGACCCTCTCTGCCTCGTGGATGGTGTCTACCATTACTGCCTCCCCCTCTGCCCCTGGGCAAGGATCCACCTCATGCATCCTGAAAAACTCCCTGGGATTTCTTGAACCACATTTTTCCACCTTTCTGACCCTTAGGATAAAGTCTGGAAGGGACGGAAAAACGCACTCCAACGGCAGAGAGAGTTTTTCCTTCCTGCTCATATCTGGTGAGTGTGTCTTTGACTTTTGGTCCAAAGAGTGAGGAACCATCGAAAGGGGCATTGACAAAGGTAGACTTAAAAGGTTCTGCAAAATTACACAAACGTATCCAGGAGTGTCTCCTTAGGGAAATTCCTGAACCCACTGCCCTGCTCGCTCCATCCGCTGCACAGGAAATCAGCCTCATGGAGGAGTTAACTATGGAATTTATAGTGTATAGCTGAGAAGTCACTTTGTCTGAAACCCCTGCAGCTAGTGAACCGTGGAGAGTACCTCCTAACTCCTTCAGTAAAGCTCTTTGTAGCCTAGTGAACCGCATGAGGTAGTTCACTGATCGAAGGGTAAAAGTCACTGATGAGAAAATTCTTCCCATATCTGTCCATCGTTTGAGACTCCTTATTCAGTGGATGGACAGATGAGGAAATTTCAGAGAGTTCCTTCTTGGTGGCTGCTGCCACCACCATATCATCTACAGGGACACCTTTAGTAAGAAAGCCTTTTTCTGCTGGAGCTGTTATGAATTTATTTGGTCTCCTAGGGACTGGTTCCATAGTGTCTGGTGACCCCCACGCCTTTCGAATAACCAAATCCATTCAAAAGGCGGAGACAGCAAGGTGGATGAAGGTTGAGGTCAGAAGACCTTCAGGTACACTGACTCCTCATCAGAAGGGTTAATGGGATTCCAGCCGCCTCTCTGTTTCAGGATATCTAAGATATCTGCAAAGGGGATACCTTCAGAAGGCGACCATGGGGACTCTTCTGACTCCTCAAGGTCAGTGTCTGAGGTGACTGACTCGTCTAGTGAGTCCAGATGCTTCTTTTTGCATGTTTCCTTCCAAGGAACCTCCTCAGAAGGGTATTCTGGGGAGATCTCGGGAGAATGCGACTCACCCAATGGGGCTACCTGAGGTCCTGAATCTCCGCTGTCCTGAAGATGGGATGGTGTTGAGACAGATGCTGGTAGCCTAGGGAGAAGACTACTAGTACCCTTTTGTAGAGCTGTAGGAGGGGATAGCACACTCCTCATCAGCTCAAAAGCAGGTCTCCCCGGCTCTGAGGATGCCCCCAGTTCTGAAGAAGTAGAAGGAATCCCTGGCTCCAATGAGACCGGCTCCGAGCTGAGCTCACCTGTGCCAAAGCCCCGAGAGGTAAGCTCAGAACCAAGGAGACTTGGGTCCGAGCATCCCCTCCCCCCCAGAACCAACTGGACAGCTTCGGCTCCTAGACACCCCAGAAGGCACTGAGGGTGTTGGAGCAGACAATAGTTCCGAAATCTCCTGGATGGGTCTCGGTACCGAAGATTCTACAAGCAAACGGTACTTTGCACTCTGGCTCTTAAGATCCAACTTGGTTCAGAGCAGGAATCGATGTGGATGAAAGAGTTTTTGTTGGCTCCAGAACCGGTTGGTTTGGAGCCGAAAATAATTTAGCCAGCACCGGCGACTTCAGAAGTCTGAGCACCACCTTATCCACATTATCATCCAATAAGCTTCTAGAGGACCTGGAGGAAAGGGTAGGTGAGCGAGATCTCTCCAATACGGAAGATCTTAAGGTAGGGGAGACCAGTATTACCTCAGTGGACTGACTCCGAAAGCTAGTCTCTTTTGGTTCTGAAAGCTGTGGAGCCGATGGACTTGGTTTGTCCAATTCTATGATCTCTCTCAGTTCCGAATCCTGTGGAGCTGAAGAGACTGATTTGCCCAAAGAAATTTTTTATATTTTGTCAGGTGGTTCCGAATGACCAGATGAGGAGAAAGAAGAAGAAAGTCTCTTTGAAGGTTTGTCAGTTCTTGACGAAGGGGACCTAGGTTTAGAGAAGGTACTCTGGCTTTCTAAAGCTTCAGAAAATGGAGCTTTTAGAAGCACTCTATCAACTTATTCTTTCTCTCCTGCAAAATGCGAGAACTGAAAGAGTGACAGAAGGTACATGTCTCTTGAGGGGAATGGCCCCCAAATAATAAACATACACACTATGACCATCAGTTAGAGACACTTTTTGAAGCCAGATGGCTTTGGCTCCTTCTCTCTACCTTCCTTAGACATTATGAGAAGGAAGTACAGACTACAAATACTACAAATTTAAAGCACTAACTACAAGAAACACTACAAGTTGAAAAACACATGTAATATATGAAGCCTAATAGCACTCTATAAGAATATAAACACACAGCACATCTATTTTAAGAATATATATATATATATATATATATATATATATATATATATATATATATATAAATAATGGATCCACTATGTAATCTCGAAATACTGAAACCCCAAATTTCATTATTTTGAAATTACATAGCCGAAAACCCAACCACAACACACAATTCTGAAACCGCATAACTACGAAATTTAAAATCCCAAAGGTACGCTACACATACAGTACACACATAAACACACACACAGCTCCCCCACACAATCAAATAAAGGATTCTACACTACAGATAAGCAGGGGGCAAGCACCCTTACACCCCCATGTGGAGGGCGGTGCCCCCACACCCCCCTACTTATATATTCTAACTCCGAGATCACACAGACACACAAATGAAACTCACACAACACATTTCACAGTCCCTCACACACACACATCAGTCACAACACACACACACACTAAAGCCCCTAACTAACACACTTACGCATACATACTTACCTAAACTTCCACCCATCCATGCACACACCGCACCAGCGGAAGCGGAAATTTTACATCTCCATGCTTTGGGATTTTGAATTTGGTGCTTCTGCCGGTTTCGGAACTTTGAGTTTTCAGCTATGTAATTTCAAAATACTGAAATTTGGGATTTCAGTATTTTGAGATTACACAGTGGACTCATATATATATATATATATATATATATATATATATATATATATATATGTAAGTAAAATATAGCTCTGCCCTCTAAGTTAAATGGGCGCTAGGCTCTCTAACTCAAACGAGCCAAGAATCACTAACAAGGAATACACACACTAGAAAAACGGATTTCACTAAGGTTTCCGATGGGATAGTAAATAAGAAAATAGGCCTGTGACTAAAAATGACGGCCAACTAAGCAATGGTCAATGTAGTGTAAAATTAAACAGCAGACATACAGCACAGAGAACTATTTATATACATCACCTATGACTAAGTGTAGGACAACAACAGTTAAGCAAAATACAAGATATACAAATTTTTCAAAAACTTAGCCACGGCCAAGGAGAAGAGCATCCGATCTTGTTGAGTGGCAAACGAGATCTGGGGAACCACACATTGCATGATGGGATAGGTGTTCAGCCATGAGCCAAGTGAAAGACTTCGAGCTACAGTATGCGGCCGAATTGGAGCAGAGGATCGGCTCCAGACCCAACCAGTAAGAATGAAGGCGAGATAGAACAACATAACATCCAACATTTTTTCTAAAGTGAAGGGTGGAACAACAGTCTTTGAACCAGGGATTAATTAGTGTGGGCTGATTTACAGGTGCAAACAATTAACCACGAGAAGTCTGTATAGTGTGTTCTGAGTGAAATTTACAAAGATTATTTCATGCATCTGCAATGTTGCTAGCTGTTTTTCGTTTCTCATTACCAACTGTTTTTACTCGAAGGCAAGTTATCTGAGGTGCAAGCAATTAATCATTAGACTTCTGAACACTCTGTACTTCATACATTTCTCTCAGTACAGTGCAATTAACATTTAAAAGTACACTGCCAAGCTGCTAAGTGAAAAATAAATAAAGTCTGAAATTGTGAGAAGTGAGTAAGATTTACCAATAGTTGCCTCCTCAGCCACCTTCAAACTTCAATGTCTCTGTACTTTTTCTTAGGGCTAAAAACTAATGGTTACCAAAAGCATACAAATGTTTTGTCACATCTGTGTGTGGAAAAAAGATAAGAAAAGAAAATACAGCAATCAGTGTAAGCAGGAACACAGGTTCTAACATGTGCTTTAGCATGGACATCCTTAATTTTAGAAAAGGTAATGCCAGTGTTTGCTGTCATCAATTTGGAGTTATTGCTGCTATTTGGAGGAATAAGCTTCATTTTTTTGAAAAGTGTACATAAATGTGTGTGTGTTTGTTGCAAGTTAAAAGGGAATGGGGATGCTGCATATCTATTCAGTTTTCACTGAAGAAAATGTTCTGAATATGTGATACAGGTTTAAATGGAGATGACAAGAAAAAGAAGAAAAAAAAAGATTTCAGCATGCCAAACATTAGTGAGTGCGTGTAAGCTAAATGGATGGAAATAAACAGTCAAAACAACTGCCATTTATAATAGGTGGGAGTAACAGCTTTCTATCAAAATGACTAGTCTGTCCATATTATCATGGAAAGTATAGACAAACAATAATGTGTACTGAATTACATCAAGAAATGTAGGGTGCAAATAGCAATGTTGCAGGAGAAGCATTTGGAAAGAAGCGAGCATGTGAATTTGACAAAGAAATGATTTTAGGGTAGATGATCAACAGAATACCAGGGGCAAAAGAAAAAGGGAATAATGATACTGATTGCTAGAGGGGCTCCAATAATGACACAGGAGGAAAAAGGCAATAATGGCAGATGTGTGCCAATAAGGTGTAACTGGCATTGGAGGAGGATTATGCTAGTATATATTACCATTCAGACGAAAAATACTATTATGCAGCCTAAGAGAATTTTGGGAGAAATAATCAACCTTCAGCAGCGAATACTGTTTATGGGTGAGGAGTGGGTCTTGGTTTGCAATAGTGATGATGTATCTGGGGACCTTGAAGGGAAAATATAAGATTGCATATCTCTGAAGAAATATATGAGAATATTTAGAACAGCAAATGTGAATTCAGATGTGGGTATTCAAACAGAACTTACATATTATTCTCCAATGTACAACAAATGATTTAGGTTGGATAGACATTAAAGTTCACTTTAGCATGTCTATTTAACTGAAAGCACTGACACTCATTCAGAAGAGCTAGATTATGAGTGCAAAAATGATAAAGGAGTTTAAAACAGGGCAGAAACAAAACAAAAAGAGATGGTAAGGAAGTAATAGGAACTATTTAGAGGGGTTGATCAAGGCTGAAGTACAAAATAATAAAGTGAATGTCACAGAACAGGAACAGATACAGCTGCATAGTGTTAAAGGTAAACAAAGATAATATTTGGATAATAAGCATTAATCTAGAAAGGCTGATGTTAAGCAACTATCTTTGATACCAACTCCAGTGCACCAAAAACTTTAAGCACAACTTATGCAACAGACGGTAGAAAGAGTTGTTGCCAAATTTAGGGAGCCTTTGACTAGAAAATAACGAGAGATCTTACAGACATATTAGATATATTTCAGAAATTTGTATAAAACATTGGAATGTGGAAAACAAGAAATAAAACACCTAGAAATATTTATGTAAGACTTAATTATGCCAAGATTAGAAGTAGATGAAGCTCAACATTAATACCTATGACATGAAATGACCTGAGAAAGTGGTGATGTACAATCAGCAGGAAAGTTCAAGGAACAGATGGCATTTCTGAGGAAGTTTGTAATTTGGGATGGAAGAAAGTGGTAAAGATCTGGAAGGTTTTGTTGAACAGTATTTTAAAAAAATGGGAAGTATCAGTTTCTTCAAAGAAAGCCAGGGCAAAGACCCTTTGACCTTGCCTTGGCTTTGGACCTTATAGACCAATTTCAATTTTAAATCATGATTATAAAATGTTTTTATTTATGCTAGCTAAAAGAATGGCAAAGATGTTGCCACAACTGATTGATATGGATTAATGTGGTATTGTAGAGGGGGTGGGACAAACATCTGACAACATTAACAAAACAATGATGATTCAGAGGAATCAGAATGTAACAAAACACCACTATTATCACAGGTCTTGATACAGAGTATGCATTTGATAGAGGCAACTGTGATTTTATGAAAAGGGAATGGAAGTATTTGCATTCCCTGAGAGAATAATATGGTTAATTAGGAGGCTATATGAAGGGTTGGCAGAATGAATTAAGGTAAGAGGGTTGTTCTCTGACAGTGCCGTGTTTGAACAGAGCAACCAAGGAGGGTTGTCCTTTTTCCCCTTTGCTTTATATTCAGAGTCACTGGCAAAAAATGGGGACTTGAAATTGTAAGGGTATAACTGGTGTGGTATGAAAGAAAAGTTAGTCTTACTTGCAGATAGCATTATTTTCTATTTGATAAATTCAGAAATGGATATTTCAGTATTGTGGAACATTTTGAGAGTTCTATGTCTTTCCTGGATACAAAATGAATGAAGATGAAACTAAGGCTATAGAGGTAAACTACATGCCCACACATGCATTAGTTCAGTGATACCTATACTGAAAGGGGACATAATAGGATGATGTATTTAGGTGTATGGATTAAACAGGATTCTTTTATGGCTACTAAGGATATGTGGGAGAAGACTAAACAAATGCAAAACAAAAACTGAGAAACTAAAAACTTTTGATAAGAATACCAAGATACAAGCAGTGAAAATGCTTTTAGTTCCTTTAATTTTATATACAGGGTAGGCATATTATTATCAACCAGAGGAGAAGTTCTAGGTGGTAATTAATAAAGTGTTGAAGAAATTTATGGGAAAGGGAAGTGGGCAAGAATTAAGTGAGATAAGATGATTCTTCTCATAGAACAAGGTAGTTTAGGATTATCTGATTTGAAGGGAATATTTTAGAGCTATGCAGTTAAAGTTCATAGGCATAACACAAACAAGTTATAAATCAAAGTAGAAGGGGGTGATGATGAAGCAGAGGGGGTTGAGAGATAAGGAGAAACTAGGACTTTGGATTATGTCCTTAAGGAAAATAATAACAAGCATGCATAACATTATACTTGTAAAGTATAAAAACTATTCTAAGAACTAAGCTAACACACAAAAAGAGAAAGGAGATTTTACCAATAGTTATAACTGCAAATAAGATTACAGAAAACAGGCAATTGGGAGCTGGACTTTCTGAAGAAAGTTAGCAAGAGAACCAAGGTGTTAGGAGCAAATAACTAGGGAGGAAAGTCTGGATATAAGTCTGATAGAGACTGCCTTCCATACCAGGGACTGATTTTAAACTTTTCCTATGTGATCTTTTTCCAGTGAAAGCACTTCAGTTTTCTAAACTGGATGTAGCACGACAACTTACTAACTGTATAAGGAGGAATGTACTAAGCAACAGTGGATGAAATGTTATTTTGGGATGAGATGTTAGTGATGTCTGTGTTCATAGGTTCATAGGTTCATAGGTTGGTACTAGGCTATCAGCCCTAGGGCCTATACAAGCCTAGCCATAACAATTCCCTGGCTATTTCTTCCCACATTATTTACTTTCCTGGACCCCTGTCTAGCAGGGCGACTGACGTGATCCCTGGGGTGAATTTCCTTTCTCCCATCCAGTCGTCAAGGTTCCTTTTGAAGAGGTCCAAAGAGGCACTCTGCTTGACATGTATGGGCAATCTATTCCAGAGTCTGGGGAGTCTCTGGGTCAGGAACCTATCCCTCCAGCATGTTTTGTTTATTGTGATGACAAGGTTTAGATCCCTGGAGCGTGTAGCTCTGAGGGATTGGGATTTCTTTAAGTGTAGCATGTCCAACAGCTCTGGGTTTGACATGGCCTTGTATGTTAAGCAGAGATCGCCTCTGAGTAGACGATATGCGACAGAGTATAGCTGGAGTTTTTTAAGGCGGTCAGCGTACGGCATCTGCTTTAGGCCTGTGATTCTTTTAGTGAGGTATTTCTGAGGCCTTTCCAGTTGTTGCAGATGTCTTGAGAGGTACATACCAAATGGGGCGTTGTATTCTATAATGGGTCTAATGAGGGATGAGTACAGTGGGACAATGACCTCCTTTTTTCTGGATGAAAAGCCCTTCGTGATGAGGTATGCCACATAGAAGGATTTCCTGACTGTTGTGGCGATGTGGTTATCGAACGTGAGACCACTGTCCACCTGTGTCCCTAAGTCTCTTATCACACTTTCTGTGTTTAGTGTACTGCCACCTATATGGTAATTCATGGATACATGTTTTTCCCAAAGGGATAACAATACATTTCTTGGCATTGAGCTTGAGCCCATGGCTCTGGCACCAAGCATCTGTTTCTGTAAGGCCCTTTTGTAGAGTATCCACATCATTTGGGGATTCAATAATGGCTCCCAGTTTGCAGTCATCTGCAAACTTTGTTAGCCAGAGTCCCTTAGTGTTGACCTGTACTTCAGAGAAGTAGATGCCAAACAAGAGCGGCCCCAGGACTGAACCCTGAGGTACTCCACTTGTCACTTGTCTGGAGCTGGATTTGGAGTCAGCTACTTTTATAGTGTGGGTTCTATCAGTAAGCCATTTAGCAACCCATTGGGTGACATAGGGATTAATGCCCAACTTAGTAAGTTTATCTATGATTCCAGAGTGGGGATGGTGTTAAAGGCCTTGGCAAGGTCTAGATAGGCTGTGTGGACCACCTTACCCTTGTCCATGGCTCTGGAGACTGATTCAAAGAAGTTAATCAGGTTCAGGAGACAAGATCGGCCCTTCACAAACCCAAACTGGGTGGGGTCCAGTGTTTGAAGGTTGCCAATGTCTTTGTTTATAAGTTCCATGATAATACGCTCCATGGCCTTGCAGATAAGGCTTGTCAGACTGATGGGACGGTAGTTTCCGGGATCCAAGGTGGATCCCCCCTTGTGGATTGGGATAACTGTAGCTCTCCGCCACTCAGTGGGCACGAAACCTGAGGTGAGGCTATGATTAAACATGACACTTAGGTGAGGTGCCAGTTCATATTGTAGTTCATGTAGTACACAGCCCGGGATGTCATCTGGTCCCATGGATGCTGTATTCTTGGCTTTAGAGAGTGCATTTTGTACCTGTGTGGCCGTTATTACTGGAATTTGGCAATCTTCCGGTATTGAGATGGGCCATTTAGGGGTGAGAGGGGGTGAAGTTGGCACTGAATCGATCTGCCAGGATATTGGCAATATCCTTTGGATCAGTATATTTAATGCCATTCTGTTTTAGCTCAGAGCAGATCTGAGCATTGCCATTTAGATTTTGACATAGTTATAGAATGCTTTGTGGTTGTCTTTGGAATCTTTGGCAATTTTATTTTCGTAACTAGCTTTGGAGGATTTTATGAGGCATCTCAGTTTCTTACTGAGGCTAGTAAGGGAGTTTTTTGCATCCTGGGATTTTCCTCTTTTCTGCAAAAGTTTCTTCCTTTTGTTGTAAAGTTTGTTTATGGCAGGGGACCACCAGATTGGCTTCCTTTTTTTGGATGAGAGCATTTTGGTTCTATTTGGGATGGCACGATTCATGCATGAGTGGATGTGCTCGTACAGTGCCTTAGTGTAGGATTCAGCAGTTTCAGTTCCCGTCTGCATGGGTGTCATGAAGTTTGTCACTTCTGACTTCTTAACTATCACAGGTTGCAGCAAATTACAAAAAATTGCTAAAAACAGTAAGATGTAAATATGAATCTAATCTAACTGATAATACAATAAGTAATAAAAAGGCCATTTATAAACATCTACGTGGTTACAGAAGTGGTTCAGAGGCTAAAATTAACATTGTTGTTAGTGACATCTTGATAAGTGAATCACAATGTATTAAGCATATTTGTGGACAGTTGCTTGGGAAAGATGATAGCCATCTTATTCTCAAGGGGAGTCTTAAGTAGACTTAGTAGGAAAGTTAAGGCTTTTTTTATAAAGGAAGAAAGTATAGAGTCAGCCAAGACTGATAGAGGCAACTCACTTACATTTTTATGTGTGATACAAGAAGTTTAAATAATAAAATGGTTGACCCTGAGGAAAAATAATGAATTGATCAATATTATGTGATTATGGTTACAGAAACTTGGTTTTCAGAATATAATAGACCATTACCTTTGCATGGATTTTCTGGCTACCATAAAATGAGAAGTAATAAAAAAGGTAGTGATGTGTCAATCTATATTACTTTGTTTGTTTGTGTCTTTCGGTTTTTCCTGGTTAGGGGTCGCCACAGCGGAACTCCGGTCTGCTAATGATTGGCAGTAGAGTTTTACATGCTGGCTTGCCGGGCCTAACGCACAACCTTCAATGAAGGAACGCCCATTCGCGTATGTCGCCACACAGAAGACACTCTAACTGAGAATTGAACGGGCAACGTCTAACTGTGAGGCGACAACGCTACCACAGCACCACCACCGCAGTATTGTCAATCTATATTACTAAGTGGCTTAATTTGGTCTTTTGTTATAAGGCTACAGAATGTAAGGTAATTGTAAATATTAAGTGGAAGAGACTGGAATGGAAGACTGTATTATTCTTTAGACCCCCCCCCCCAGCTTAAATAGGGTATAAAAGATATTATTCATATTGTATGCAAATATTTACAGAATGGCTATGATATAATAGTTGGTGATTTTAATCTACCAAATGTATACTGGTCAAATGTGGATGCAGGTAAAGGAGCTAGTGATAATAAGTTAATCTCATCAGACAGAATTTGTTAAGGCACCAACTAGATATGATAAAATACTAGATATTGTGTGAGCATTGTCAGACCATAAAGTGGTTAAATGTTTATTTTTCCCTGAACTGTTATGATCTGACCACTATAGAGTTGGCTCATAAATAAAAACAAATAAGAATTTAGGACAACCTATAGACTGCATCCCTGGAAAGATGTATTATACAGTAGACTATAAACAAATAATATGTAGTATAAGGGCCTTGAAATGGAAAGAAAAAATTAGTAATATGTAAATCTTAGAATCATGGGAACTTTTTTTCATTCATATTTGGGTGATCTTAGAAAATAATATGCTCCCAGTGTTCAGAGATGACTGTCAGGTTTGAAATGTCCTTGGTGAACACAAAAACTTGAAGAAAACAAAAGAAGAAAATATTCACTCTGGGGAACCATTAACAGTAATCCACATACAGCTAATAAGTCTAACTATCACAGGTTGCAGCAAATTACAAAAAATTGCTAAAAACAGTAAGATGTAAATATGAATCTAATCTAACTGATAATACAATAAGTAATAAAAAGGCCATTTATAAACATCTACGTGGTTACAGAAGTGGTTCAGAGGCTAAAATTAACATTGTTGTTAGTGACATCTTGATAAGTGAATCACAATTTATTAAGCATATTTGTGGACATGTTTGCAAACGAGTCAAAATCTAACACTGAATTAAGTCTGAAAGGAATAAGACCCATTAAGTACACATGTCCATTGATAACAGCTAATGCAATGAAGTGGTTTATGAAAACAGGTAAGAATTATACAGCAGCTGGTGCTGACGGACTAAATGACTTCTTTCTTTCTAAAATAATAATAATAATAATAATAATTTCATATTTACAGTATTTATTCCAAGAATTTAGATCAGGTTACATTCCTGAAATCTGGAAGAAGGCCATTACAGCACAGGTATTTAAAGAGGGATCTGTAACTTTCCCAGAAACTATCACCCAATATGTCTAACTTGTATTTTAGGGATATGTTTTGAGTGTGTATTATGTGAATTATGGAACAACTGTTCTAAATAAGGGCATATACCAACAAGGGTTTACTGACAGTAAAGCCTGTCTTATTAACTTAATATGCTTCTATCAATTGATCTGGGAATCTTTGGATATAGAGTGTACAGTTGATGTGGTGTATTTACATCTGGCTAAGGTCTTTGATTATGTTACACATGATAAGATTTTGAAATAAACGGAAACAAAATAAAGTGAATTGGTTTATAATTGAATGGTTCAGTAAGTGGTTGCAAACAGGGCATGTAAGGTTAAAATAAGGGATGCAAAGTCAACTTCAAAGTGAATGCTGACTGGGTTACTGCAGGAGTCAATATGGAGTCCAGTACTGTTCACTATATTTATGCTGGACTTCCCATTGCAAAATGGTATTTGGGTTAGCAAGTCTGCAGATTATATGAATGTTGGATTGACAGCTACCATCTTAAAAGAAGAGTGTTGTATACAGCGATGTTTGGACAGAATGGAGTTATAGATTAGACAAAAAATTGAATTTAACTTTAAAAAAATTATAGGTGATTCACTTTGGTGAAAAAAATATTGTTACCCTTATGTGATAAATAGTTACATTCCGGAGGCGGCTGACAGTATTAAGGATTTAGGAATAAGTATTGATAACGACCTAGCATTTAGTAAAAATTTGATGGAAGTAATAAGGAAATGTTATGGCTTAAGGAGCCATACACTGATCCCTCTTTATAAATTTGTAAAAAGACCAGTTATTGAATACAGTGCCCTAGTGTGTTTGTACAACTGTGACCAGATAAAAAAGTTGGACAGGGTCCAAAGGTATTATATCAGGGAAATAAAAGGGCTGTAAAATGTATGCTCCTTCTTTACAATAAACCATAGGTTAGTAAGAGGGGATCTCGTACTTATGTATAAATGTAACAGAACTGTGTATTTTGCAATTAATTTGGGTGGTGAAAATAAACATCATGAGCTGAATACTAGGAATAAAAACTTGTTTGTGGAGATTATCAAGTATAAATCAGAATTAATAAGGAGAGATCTCCATAGCAGATCAGGAATGTGGTGAAATGCACTTCCTCTGAAAGTCAGAAAGATAGCAACTCCAGTTTTACTTAAAACAAGCTTGGATTACTAGATGGCATTCAGGGCATATGAACCAACAGTGATACGTGACAAACTATTGAAAAGGCTCTAAACTGGGCTAGAGTTTAATCTAGCCCACAGTGAAACAACTTTCATAACAGAATTTAGGCAAAGCAGTAAGGTATAGGGGAGTGTTAAGTTAAAGACCAGCTATGGCAGAGTTTTTAGTTGAGTCTAGAATAAAAACAGTTGTTAAAGGGATAATTAGTAAGAAATCAATCAGAGGAGGTTAGAAAAGATTAGGAAGAGCGAGACAGACAGGGAGAGGGAGGGATAGAGAGAGAGAGAGATTGAAAAGGCAATTTACCAAGAAACAATGGAAAGACATTTGTATGGCTCCCAATATGCAATGAAGTCCAGAAGGTTAAGCATTTTGCTTGGAAATATTGCATACATGTCTTCATATCCCAAGCAAGCTTCAGAGAATTTTACCTCAGATAAATAGCAAATTCTGGAAATGTGACGGGGAAAGAGAAGTAATTACGAACATAAATTTCTCATATGTTTGTTATGCTGTGCTCAGATTTGAAGGCTATTGAGGAACACCAAGTCATTAAAATGATAGTGAAAACTGTACTTCCCATCCATTCATCAAACTGTGCTTTGAATAAATCAAAATTAGGAGACAGATGAATTGTATTTGATTCCAGAGCACAATAGTTACGTGCTATATTTTCATATCTCATGATTCTGTCATGGTTTAGATGAAAATGAATCTTATGTCTATGTGATGTTGAATTGTAAGTCAGATATGTATTAAGTTCAGCTTGTAACAACTCAGAATTATAAACCATATAATCGAATAGTCATTTATTCCTAACATATATATAATATAAGAAAACCAAGTTTAATTTCTAAAATCGTTCAGAATAACTCAAATGTTTAACAGATGTAATATATTTTATCTAATTCTTTTGAACACTCAGAAAAAAAATGTAACTGGTTTCTTGAAACTATACAAAAAATATTATGTTCTGGGAATCTAATGAGTTAAAACTCCCTAAAGAGTGTTCTGTTACAAATTCTGGCGGTGGGGTGTGCAAATAAGGAAATGCTTCTTTCAAGCTGGGACATAGCCTCTGGATTGCTTATACGTAGCAAGACTTTACTAATCTAAGCTACCTGTAAATGAAGTACTAAATTATCCAAAGAGATACAAGAACTAGCGGTAGGGTCCTAG
This sequence comes from Protopterus annectens, assembly GCF_019279795.1. Taxonomy (NCBI): domain Eukaryota; kingdom Metazoa; phylum Chordata; order Ceratodontiformes; family Protopteridae; genus Protopterus; species Protopterus annectens. The sequence goes on from NC_056732.1 coordinate 1,560,244,706, forward strand.
GAAAAAAAAAAAAAAAAAGAACAAATTACATAAATATAAATGGAATCCATGAGAATAATACATAGGGAATAATGTTCAGGAGGTGGACTGAGGTTTAAGGGAATGAAGAAATTGAAAAATGTATCTTATTTTGATGTGTATTTATGTAGGTATATCTGTGTTACTGTTTTAGTTGTGATTTAATAAAGATGTTTATTAAAAAAAAAATAAGTCAACGACTCTCGGCAAATCAATAAATAGACCTCCAGTTCATAGGTTGGCACTAGGCTATTGGTACTAGGCTATTGGCCCTAGGGCCTATACAAGCCTAGCCATAACAATTCCCTAGCTATTTCTTCCCACAGTATTTACTTCCCTGGACCCCTGTCTAGCAGGGCGACATTAAATAAAGGCATTCTTTAATCATATTAGGAACTATGTCAATAGTTAGGGTTTAAAGTGTAGACATTATGCTGTGGCCACATGAATGCAGGGAGGACATGCAAACTCCACACAAAGGACACCCCACTGGGAATTGAACCAGAGAACCTCTTGCTGTGAGTTGACAATGCTAATACCGCTGCACTACTGCACCTAGTGAGCTGTGATCAATTTTTTTACAGAAACAGCAAAAGTAATTTTGTGATTCCATCCAGCTAAGGAGATTCATTGCCGTGCAATGGTGGGTTTTGGTAGGTGTGTTGCCTGCAAATTTTGTGATTTTGTTGTAGCATTGCTCTAGGTTGCTTAACTGTGTAGCTTGATAGTTACGAACACTGGAGTGGCATAGTTTAGTGTTGGAAGTAGGTACAAAATGGCAGAGTTTTTCTACTACTGTCAGTAAGGCACATCATATTATGCAAAAATTGTACTACATCTGAAAACCTCATACCTTATGTTTGTTTAATGTGTATAATTATGTTTGTTACAGCTTTTCTGCCCAGGCCTCCTCTGAAAATTGGTCTTTGCCCATTTGGACTTGCCCAGTAATCAAATGCCAATAAATAAATAAAATCTCATTAGACCGGACCAATGTAACAAATACATAAATTCAATCTTATTAGGCTAGATAGTCAACAGTTTCATTTCTTGAAAGCCAGATCCTGTCTATTATTTATTTATTTACCGGCATTGTCCATTGGGTCAATATGAGCCCATTTTCAATGGAGGCCTGGGGAGAAAAACTCTTCATTAAGAAGCTCACACAATAAAAGAGGGACAGTTGAATACACTAAAGACAAACATGTTAAAATCATAAACATCAGATAGCATAGTACGTATACGAACAACTTGTGGAGATTAGTTCTGCAAGAATATCAACAGAAATGTAGCAGTTAATGCAAAATATGTGTACATGTCAATGACATCAATTCAGTATGATGTTTAGTTGATACTGGAACATCGTAAGTATAGATGGCATTTTAAGCCACAGAAATAGAAGAGTACTACTTGACAAAGAGTAAGTCATTATAAGCAACAGTGGTGGTAAACTGGGGAGTCAGGTTTTGAAAGGTGCAGAGTTGGCACAGGTGCAGTGCCACAGAGTGGAAATGTAAAGATGTTTTTGAAAGAGGAAGGATTCCTAGTAGTCCTTATCAGTAATGGTTGGGCATTCCACTGTCTGGCAACTAAAAAAGAGTATAGCAGCGGGCCATCTGGAAGGTTTGTTTTTTTCTACTTCCAGGGGAAGTTAGTTCTCAGATCTGAGAGGCCTACTTGGATGATAGTGAGTAAATATAAAAGTAAGGGATGGTCAGTCAGAGGGTTTGAAGATAATTTTGTGTGCTGTTGTTACTTGTAAGTATGTATGGTAATGTGGGAGTCTGAGCAAGTTTAGGAGGTGTAAGGAGGAACAGTCATGGATAGAGTGTTTGACATTAGTTGCAAACTTGGCTATTTTATTGCAACAAGTCTCAAGCTTGGATTACCGAGAGGACTGAATGTTAGTAAGACGTAGATAGTAGGTTGGTTGAGGCAAGGGTTTGTTTTGTGGAGTGGCTGAGGATGTGCTTATGTCTATAGAGGATAACTAGATTTTGATTAGTTTTTTTTTTTTATACTACTGTACACATGCAAGTTAAATTTCAGGATTTCATCTAAGATTACACCTAGTAGTTTTGTAGGGGCAACAACCTCAATAGTTTTGTTTTGAGAGTGAATAGTGAACTCAGACTTGTTTAGGGGAGTGGTTTACTTAGGGGTGAATAATATGATTTTGGTATTGTTAGGGTTAAGGGCAAGATGGTTGTTGGTCACTAAATCTAGTGTACATATTTGAGAGGATCATAAAGGTTGCTGACAGTGGTCATGCTGCTCACACAGTATATCTTGACATAGATAAAGCATTTAATACCATGTCACATGTGGCCATTGTAAGTAAACTAAATGCTTTAAGTATAGACCCTTATGTGGTAAGATGGATAGCAAACTGGCTAACATGCAGTACTCACATAGTTTTTGTGGTTTGTGACTCATCTGACCCGGGACACCTCCTTTTTGACATTAACTTCTTTGATTCCAAAATCAGAATGAAAACATCTGGCTAATTAATGCTGAAGATGATTGCAAGCTGGATGTTTTTGTCAAGACATCCTCTGACACCTTTACCATTCAGAAAGCACTTATCCTAGTTAATACCTGGTTTACTGAAAATAGACTCAAATTAACCAAGAAAAAGTTAAATATCATTCCATATGGTAAACAGCCCCCACTATCAACACACAATACAGACAATACTTCACTACTAATAAAATTGTAGTCCAGGAAATGGATACCTGGGTTGACAGTTTTTTGTCATTCAATCATCATGGGGCAACTGCAGTCAGAGAATCCTTTTACACAGCACAACTAACAGCCAAGGATTTATCACCTAGATCTAAAGATGTCATCATTTCCTTATATTCAGCCCTAATTAGACCAGGTATAGAGTACAATTCCCCATTTAATGTGTACTACTTTTGACATATCAAGTAACTTGAGTAGCTCCAGAGATTCTTAAATAAGAAGGTTTCAGGCTTAAGGATCATGTGCTACCAAGAAAGGCTAGAAGCTCTATCACTTCACTCAGTTTCTTACAGGCTCTTGAGGGGTGATCTGAGCCTCAGCTACAACACCATTAGAGATCCAGTTGTCCTTGATCTTCTATAACGTTGTAAGTCTAAATGCTTAGCAAACACCAGAACAAGGGACCTAAATATTAATCAGCAGATGAACAGAGTGTGATAGAAAGACAGTTTCATTAAGCAGATCCTCCCTTTTCTCAGAAATAAGCTGCCTCTGCAGGTTAAGCAGTGCAATAAGTTAATCCTTCAAACAGATCCTGGGCGCCTGGATGGGTACCTTAAATTTACCATATGCCTAACTGGGTGGATACTGGCAAGGCAGTGATGGTCATGAGACTAAATTGCCTTGAAACTCCTATGAATACTGCAAATGATATTATCTGGGTAGGCTTTATATCAACAGCTAGTTAGGCAACTTATAGGGTTATTGTATTGAGCAAATCTGCAATGAGTTAAATATTGATATAATTTTTCTGAGTAGGATGGGAATTGTCATTAGTTTGATTTGGGGAAGGGTAGCTGTTGATCAAATGGTTTCTTCAGTTGGTGTTTTGTCATATGACAATCTAATATCTGGCTAAGGCCAGCACAATCACAAACTATTACTGTCTCAAAATAGGCATTACTTCTTCAGTTTCATAATATATTTGTATGTAGGTTTTGTGCTTTTTTGTTTCATATATTTTTTTCTCTTTGAGGATGAGTGATGTATTGCTTGCTTACATACTTCAAAAGTTTTATAAAAGATGTATTCCCATGACAGCTATCCTATATTTCTGGAGAATTATTAACATCACAGCAGATTATACACAAGAGATATGAAAATAAGATACCTACCTTTTATTTTTCAGTGTGCTAAACTAGTGTTATTTCTTTCAAGGTTGCCATTTTAGGAAATAGTAATATATGGTATTGTCAATACTAATTACAAGCCTGACCTTTTCATTAAATAACTTGAAAGTACACATTTGTCTCACTTAACATCAAAGGATTCTCTAGCCCAGTTAACAGGACAAGAATGTTTATATGTACAAGGAATATAAAACCAGCTTTTCTCTTTTTGCAAGAAACACATCTTATTAACAGTTAAAATGAAAAACTTGCTAAAATGGAGTGTCAGGATGTTCACCTCCAAACTTTGAGGAAGACAAAGGGCTGGGGATTAGAAAATGAATACCTTTTGGCATCCTGGACATAAATATAAATAGAAAATGAAGGAAGGTCTGTGATGTGCAAGAAGATAATTGTCATAAATTGTTAAATGTTTACATCACAGGAGGCACCAGAAAGAATCTTGCCTTTCAGTTAAGGGAATGGAAATTTCAAGTGGGAATAATAATATGGGGAGGGGACTGCAGCATGAATTTTAATGGGGAAGGGGTTATTGTATTTAGCAACTCTGTCATGATTTGCATAAGGAGTTAAGTCTTCCTTCTAAAACCTGTACATATTATTAAGAGATTTTGTGCCTATTCAAGGACTGACAAAATAATAACAACCAAGAATCATGGATGTTTGGAAATCAAGAGATTAAAATTAAAGTATTATCATATCACTTCCTGTTACTAGTCCAGTTTGAACTAAATAATACCCATAAATTACTTCACTGAATATATTATTGAGGAGAAATGGGTTTCAACTTAAATTTAAAAGACATTTGGATAGGTGACTGAGTCCTGCAGGGGAATTAGCAGTTATATTGTCTCTTGCTGTCTTAGAGTTACCCAGTGGAGAGGGCACAGAGGGAAATGGAAATAGATTAGTAGGTCCTTCTTTCATATCACATACACAAGCAGTCACACCTATGGGCATTTTAGAGTCCCTGATCCACCTTATGGCATGGCTTTGTAATGTGGAAGGAAACCGGAGCACCTGGAGGAAACCTATGCAAACAAAGGGAGGACAAGTAGACTCTGTACAGAAGTTACCCCACCCGAAAACTGAATTGGAGAACCTCTTGATGTAGGGTGATAATGCAGTGGGATAAATCTGAAAGAGAATTAGATAATTTTAAATAAATTTATCAGCACAAAAACAGAGCTACACATGAAGCATTACTGGAGCAGCACAAACAACTGCTGATATTTCAAAAAAGGAAATCTATTGATAATGTTAAGAGCACATAAGCAAATTAAGGAGGTGAAGACAATATGAATAAAGTTACTGGACTTTAAATCTGACTACATCAAAATAGCTTTCAAAGTGAGATATAGCACTACTCCACTTTTTTTACAATATTTAGCCTTACATTAAATACCCCAAAACACTGACAGGTTGATAAATAAAATTAAAAGCCAAGTAACTTATAAAACAGTTAATAATTTTATGGTAACCTTTACAGGAATGATACAGAATTTGGTGCTCTTGAAATGGAGTAAATATTGATATAGAATGATACCTGATAAACCAGCAGTTGCCTAAATTTAACCAGGGAAAAGGTAATTATTAACAGGTAAGATAATTTTGTAGGAAACTAAAACTACTCTTACAGGCTTGGCTACAGGTAAAACACCAGGAAAAGATGGTATTTCTCTGGAAGTACACCTAATGTTGAAAAAAGTTTTCATACACGGTTTTCTAATTTAATAACAATATATTCAAATTTGAAGAAACCACTGCAGTATATATATAAAAAAAACTACAAAATGGGTAATGCAAAACCAGAAACAGATAAAAGTTTAATTGGTTGCTGTAAACCAATATGCACTTTTAATCATGACTACAAATTGTTTGCAGCGATGTTAGCTAATAGATTGGATGTTTTAACAAATCTTTAACATATCCTGATGCAACTGATTTCAGACCTGGATGTAATATATCTGATAACCTAAAAAAATAAACAACTAATTTTTATTGATGGATTGCATACCTTCAACTGGGAGAAAGTTGTTTGTAAGTCTTGATGCAGAAAAGCCATTTGATGAGGTTAACTAGAAAATTCCCTTAAAGGTTATAAGGGAAATGGGGTTTTCTGATTAATTCTTAAGACTGTTAATTTTGAATTTATTTTGAAATATGGATTAATATTCTCTTAGACATGTCACAGAGAATACATCCCTTTAAGTGGCTTGTTTTACCAAGTGTGGTGGGAGGACTACTGGTTCCTTTACTCTAATTTTTTAATTCCTTACTTTATAAGATGTATATTATTATTGTTCTGGACTATGTGTAAGCCCAGAATTGTGAGGAAGGTTTTTAGAATTACCAAGCAGTTTTGGGGAATTGGATGCACCAGATTTGAAACATACAGAACAGCAGTCATCCTGAAGTTGTTTTACAGTCTTAATTCTTGGGACTATCAGATTTTAATGAAAAATGCTTTACTTGGAAGACTTTAAAGGCCTGAGAGATTTGTATGACAGAATTAATGGGTCCCTGAATGACAACTGACAGATAACAGACAAAGCGATAGCACAGAGATATCTGGGCTATTAAAGTGACTGGTAACTTAAACTGGATAAATGAGATAACCTTGAATGAATGTTTTAAAACCAGTGGAATTTGAAACAATGAACTAAGAATAGTTGCATCAAGAAGTCAATTTGAATTTTGGGAGCAGCTTTAATCATATTCTGTTTTGTCTTCTAGGGAGTAGTGTGAGATAAGTTATAGGCAAGAGACAGATGGTAGAGATGGGCATGATGGTTGTAAAGTGGCCTTCGATCAGCCAAAGCTTGACACAATGTTAACCAAAGACTGACCTCTTCTGGCAAGTTGGTTTACAGAAGCAAGAGATCATATTCTAAGTGAAAAGGTGTTTTCTACAGAATCTAGGCAACAAGAATCTAATAAACACTGGTTAAGCTCTGTGAGAGAGAGAGTGTGTGTACTACAACCAGCTATGTTGCATAGGTTCATAGGTTGGTTCATAGGTGTTTACTAGGCTAATGACTACAACTGCCTTTGTAAGCATAGCCATGCATCCTAAATCTCTGACAAGTTCTGATACCCTTAATAAGTGCAACCATGGGTCTGGGAGATGAACCATTTACAGGTTACCTGTGTCCATTACAGACATAGGTGCCAAACCAGGATGAATTTCCGGTTTCCCATCCAACTGTCCAAGTTGCACTTGAATTGGGTTAGGGAGGAACTCTGCTTCACATGGATGGGGAGCCTGCTCCATATGTGTGTAGGTATGTAGTCTCTTGGATACATACCTATCTCTCAGCAGGTCCTACTGATATCACAGGCAAGGTTTAAGTCGTTAGAATGGGTAATTCTGGTGCTGTTTGTTTTGTGGATATGCAGGAGGTCCATCACCGTGGAGGTCTGACAATGCCCTGTATGCCAGGCATAGATCTCCTCTTGAAAGCCAGAAGGAGACAGAATACAGGGATAGGGCCTTGAGGTGGTCTGCACAGGATATATTACTTACCCTGTATTCTTTTAGTGAGGAACCTCTGTGGACGTTCCAATTGCTGGATATGCCTGTTTAGGTACATAATAAAGGTGGGATTGTACTCAATGATAGGTCTGATGAATGCCAAATAGAGTGGAGCAATGACTTCCTTGGACTTAGATGCCATACCTTTGTTTATAAGTTGTGCAACATAGAATGATTTCCTCACAACTGTAGACACATGATTGTAAAAGGCTAGATTACTATATATGTGTGTCCCTAAGTGTCTGACTACTGGTTCAACTCTAAGGGGTGTGCTGTCAATATGATAGTTACTAGGGATGGTACTGAATTGTTTAAAAATGCATTTGTTTGGTAACCAGTATAGCTCAGCTAAGCATAAGGCTCGCGTACAGGGGAGACCCAAGAAGATAATCAATACAATACAAACCCAGGGACAATAATATTACAATTCTTTATGATGTAGGAGGCAACCATAGTGACTAGGAAATGGAAAAAAATATACACACTGAAAGCTCAAGCAAGCAACTTCCTACATATCTCTGTCAGACCAGGAGTGACTATGTAAACATAGAGTTGCAAAGCAGCAGCATTAGCCATTGTGCCACTGTGCACTAATTACATAAAATAACCCCTCTTTTAAAACAGATACTTAAGATGCATAATTTTGCAACCCCATCCAAAGGACTAAGGTAAAGTACATTGCACTAGCTAAAAGTAAAAAAATAGCAATGCAATAGTAACTGTTACAAGGTCAAATGATGGAATGATGCTGTAGATCTAGATAGAATTCTTAAAATGGATGTATGATGTGTTGAGAGCAAGCACCTGACCCTTCAGTTTTTCAAGAATCACACACAGGTCATCGATATGAAATGTAGTGCATTCTACCCAAACACAGCAACGGGGAGAGAACATGATGTAATGGATGGATAGTGGCATGCCCTATCATCACCTCAGTCTTTGCTAAGTTGAGCTTCAGTAGACTTTTAGTCATCCACTAAAAAAATGACTCCAAGTCATTTTCAAAGATGGCAACATTTGGTACAGACTCCTGAGTGAAGCAGAGATTAAATTTCATCAACTTAAGTCTGATAAAAAATACATCTGTCTCATACTACCTCCATAAGGGGCAGTTTGTACACTATGAAAATCAGAAGCATGAAGATCAAGCCCCGTGGCACCATACTCTGTAGTGGGTGACTACTAGAGGAACTGATCCTTGAGACCCTCTACTCTGATCACCTTGAGAGATAAGAGGCAGATCATTGCAGAATGGTATGACAGAGAGAGAGAGAGAGAGACCACAGTATAATCCAGGGGCACAATAAGTATGCAGCCCTTTTGTTTATTTATTTATGTTAATCTATTTGCCAGGCTAGGGAACTGTTTGCACTACACCATTTTCAGACCCAAAATAATAACACTTGAAATTTTACATTAACTGGCTTAACACATGTAAAGTAAGAATATTTTCACATTGGGACAATTATATAAACCATAACCACACTATGTTAAACAAACAATATGAAATGATAAGCAATATATATGTATATGTGTTAAATATTCTAATATTCTTAAAATTATAGACGTAAGCAATATATTTGAGAGGAGTGAAGGAGAAATTTAAAAAAAAGTAGGAATAAATTAGTAGCAGAAGGTGTCATGGGGTGGGGGAGGTCACAGGAGGGTATGTCGATCAAAGGCAACTGAAAAAGGTAATAGAAGTAAACAGGATTACAGAAAAAAAGGGGGAAAAGTAAATGAAATTATTGTAGCATTTGATTTGAAAGTTAAGTAGTTTTAATGGTTATATTATGTGTGCTAGGGATTGTGTGGGTCTAAGTTGAGTGGTTGCTTGTAAAATATCTGTGAGCAGCAGTCTCTTTAAAAGTGTTAAGGACAGAGTTTCTGATGTTTTTGATTGTGATGGGTAGGGATAACTTTTAGTTATGTACTTACCATAACTTTAGATGTATGGGATCCATCTCGCCTACATTCTCTACAAATGGGTTCGGAGCCGATCCTCGGCTCCGACTCGGCACTATACAATAGAACGCAGTCTCTTATTGGCTGAGTCACCTCATATCCCAGGATGCACCACCACTACTTCCCCAGATCTTGTTTGTTCGCATTCATGTTCACAGAGACATACTATTTTCATAACATACTCAGGTCTTTCAAGAGAGGAAAGAAGATCAATTTCGGATCGTCCGGTCTCTCCTGGTCTGCAAGGCAGGGGGATGGAGGGTGGGTTATTAGGAATGTAGGCGAGATGGATCCCATACATCTAAAGTTATGGTAAGTACATAACTAAAAGATGTAATGTGATCCTATCTCGCCAACATTCTCTACAGATGGGACAGCGTCCCTAGCACCTAATTCCCGGGTGGCTCACTGGAAAACACTCCTGAGAACTGTAGAACCGAAGGAAGCTTGACCCCTGGATGCCACATCTAATTTGTAGTGAGAAACAAAGGTGTGTGAAGATGTCCACGTGGCAGCCGCACAAATGTCGCCAATAGAGAGCTTGGAATGAAAGGCTGCCGAAGTGGCCATAGCTCTAGTAGAATGAGCTTTAACTGGAACTATGAGCTCTTTGTTTGAGATGAGATAAACGTGAGTGATGCAGTCCCTGATCCACTTGGCAATAGTGACTTTAGTGACGGCTTTGCCTAATCTATTATCCGAAAAGGACACAAACAGTTGATCTGATTTCCATGGTTTGTGTGTCCTATTCAAATAGAATCGTAATTGTCTGTGCACATCTAAGCAGTGAAAAGTATATTCAGCTCTATTGGAATATTTGGGAAAGAAGACCGGTAGCTCCAGGGACTGCTGTAGACAGAAATTAGAACAAACCTTTGGTATAAAAGATGGGTTTGGCCTAAGAGATACTCTATCCTTGTGGAATACCAAGTAAGGCGGTTTAACACATAGAGCCTGAAGTTCTGAAACCCGTCTGGCTGAAGTAATAGCAATTAGAAGGGCAGTTTTCCAAGAAAGGAATTTCAGATCACAGGTTGCTGCCGGCTCAAAGGGTGGTGAGGTTAAAGCACCTAATACCAGATTCAGATCCCACGGAGGTGCAGGTTGCGAAGTGGGAGGTCGTAAAAGCCAAGCTCCTTTAATAAAGGCTTTACAGAGCTTGTTGCTCATTAAGGGAGGTTGCACACTTTCATGAAAATTGGAAATAGCCGCCAATTGTACTTTGATGGTAGATACTGAGCAACCTTACTGGAACAGGGAGGCTAAAAACTTCAGCACTTCTGATACCGAGGCTGTCATTGGGTCTAATCCTCGGAGTTGGGCCCAAATAGCAAACCTCTTCCATTTACTGCTATATATCTTCTTTGTAGAGGTCTTGTGGGCCGAAGACAAGATGTGTATGACTTCAGGAGCCAAAGAGTGGCTCCTAATTATGGTTGGAAGAGGAGTAGCCAGGCTGTCAACTTCAACGAATGGAGGGACTGATGGAGTTGTCCTGACTGATGAGTCAAAAGGTCTGGAACTTGGTCCAGGAACCAAGGACCCTCCAATGCATACCTGTGAAGAAAGGGGAACCAGATTTGCCGAGGCCAGTATGGGGCGATTAATATCATTCTGCTTCTCAAGCGAATCGCCTTCTGAATCACCTTGGGAAGAAGGGGAACTGGTGGAAAGGCATATAGTAGACCGGAGGGCCAGTCGTGGACTAGAGCGTCCTTGGGGGTCTCCCCCGAAACTGGGGTCAGAGTGAAGAAGTGGTGACATTTCGCATTGAGGGGGCTTGCGAAGAGATCGCAACAGGGGACTCCCCATCTTGTGAAAATCTGTGTTATCACTCTGTTGTTCAAGGACCACTCGTGAGGGGAGAGAATGGTTCTGCTCAGTCTGTCGGCTATCACGTTGGATTTCCCCGGAATGTGCGTTGCACTTAGAAAACGCTTGGTAGCAATCGCCCAATCCCATACTCTCATGGCCTCCCTGCAAAGGGGATAGGACCTGATTCCTCCTTGCTTGTTTAAGTACCAGACTACCGACATGCTATCGGATTGAATGGCAATTGTACCCTGGGGGAGGTGATCGTGTAGTGCTTGCAACGCTAAAAGCACCGCCCTCATCTCCAGGATATTGATATGAAGAAGACTCTCGTCGGGTTGCCACGTGCCTTGGACCGACCTGTCCAGATAATGACCCCCCCACCCTGTCTGGGAGGCGTCCGTAGTCAGCGTGGCAGAGGGGAGTGTGGGAACAAAGGGTCGCCCTTGATTCAGATTGGGGGATAAAAGCCACCAACGAAGATCCTGTTTGCACGTGTCCGTGATCAGAATGCAGTGACTGAGGGGAAGGTCCTGATAAGACCACTGGACTGAGAGGAGCCACTGAAGTATCCTCATGTGCAACCTTGCCAAGGGGACCAGAAGAATGGTGGCTGCCATGGAGCCCAACAGTTGTAGGACCATTCTTGCTGGAGCACGACGTCTGAGGATTAAGGCCCGAACCTGAGACTGAAGCATCGCGATCCTTTCTGCAGGGAGATAGACTCGCATCTGCCTTGAATCTATTTCTGCACCGATAAACAGAATACGCTGAGATGGTTGCAATACAGATTTTGACCAATTGAAGGTGATTCCTAAGGATTTGCCCAGAGCTATAGTGGCTGCTAAATTTTCCAAGAGTAGATGCCTGGAGGCAGTTAGGAGCCAGTCGTCTAGGTATGGAAACACCTGGAATCCTAGACTTCTCAAGTGAGCAGTCACGACTGCCAAACATTTGGTAAACACCCTGGGGGCTGTGGTGAGACCAAAGGGCAGTGCTCAGAACTGAAAATGACTGTCTCCTAGGCAGAAGCGTAAGTGTCTCCTCGACGCTTGATCCATCAGAATGTGATAGTAGGCGTCTTTGAGGTCTATGGAGCACATCCAAACTCCTTTCTCCAAAAGCGGGAGAATGGATTGTAGAGTGACCATCCGGAATTTGGACTTTTTTACAAATCGGTTTAGTTTGCTGAGATCCAAAATGGGTCTCAAGTCCCCGGTCTTTTTTGACACCAAAAAGAATCTTGAGTAAGTCCCTAATCCGGCCTGGTCTGCGGGGACAGGTTGGATGACTCCTTTTTGAAGCAGCTTTGATACTTCGTTGGCTGCGTGATCCTGTTGACTGGGTGGTGGGTCCGGGATTCTTTGGGCTGGTGGGGGTGGTTGAACAAAGGGGATGGAGTAACCTCCGGCAATGATTCGAAGCACCCATTGGTCCTGAGTAATATCTTCCCATGCCTTTAGGTGCTTCGAGAAACGACCCCCGACTGGCACCGGAGCTGCACAGTCGGGTACTCCTTCAGGGATGCTGGAAGGAGGAGGAGCCACGAAAGGACTCGCGGTCTCCAGTGTTGCGGGGGCCTCCGCCGCCTCTGGGACGGCATCTCCCTGAAAAATTTCCCCCTCCTCTGCCTCTAGAAGGGGGGTCGCTCTGCTGCGATGAGTAAGGTTTCTGAGACTTACGGAACCACATTTTCCCTCCCCTTCGGGCCTTGGAATAAGGCCTGAGGGGAGTGGAAAAGCGGGCTCCTACGGCAGCCAAGGTCTTACCCTCCTGTTCGCAGCGAGTCAAAGTGTCCTTTACCTTGGGTCCAAACAATGAGGACCCATCAAAGGGGGCATCGGCAAAGGAAGACTTAAAGGCCTCTGCAAAATGACACAGGCGTAGCCAGGCTTGTCTCCGTAGAGCAACACCTGTGCCAGCCGCTCTACTCGCTCCTTCGGCCGCATAGGAAATGAGCCTCATGGACGAGTTAGATAATGAGGATAGGGTACCCAACTGAGAGTTAACCGTCTGTGTTAACTGTTCAGGTAAGTTACCCGAGAGTGCATCCGACAGCTCCTTGATCAGATCCCTCTGCAGTCTGGTGAAGTGTGCCAGATAATTCAGAGACCTTAACGTAAAGGTCGCTGAAGAAAGGGTACGCTTGCCGTACCGATCCATGCTCCTAGACTCTTTATTAGGAGGATGGATGGACGTCGAAGCCTCTGCCACATCTTGTTGGGTGGCAAATGCCACCACCATAGCATCTACAGCCACACCTTTAGATAAAAAATCCTTGTCCGGGGGTGCCGAGAGAAACTTATTGGGACGAGCTGGCACCGGTTCCACAGAATCCGGGTGTTCCCACGCCCTTCGAGAGATCAAATCCAGAAGCTCATCGAAGGGCGGAGACACCCAGGAGGTGGAGGGCTGAGCCCCGAAGGCCTTGAGGAACACCGACTCCTCAGCGGAAGGGGGTTTGGACTGCCAGTCGCCTCGTTGTTTAAGGATTTCTAGAATGTCCGCAAAGGGGACATCTTCCGAAGACGACTTTGGGGACCCCTCCGCATCATCGAGGTCGGTATCCGATGTGAGGGACTCGTCAGGGGAGTCGACGTGTTTCCTCTTGCACTGTCTCTTCCTGGGCGGTTCCTCCGAAAGGGTGTCGGAGGAACCTCCAGGAAGAAGGGAACCGCCAATGGGGGTAACCTCAGGCCCAGGGGCTCCGCTGTCACGAGACAAGGGGACTCCAGAAGCGCCAGTCTCCATGCCCAAGGAAGGTGGTGGTGGAAAGGTCGAAGTGGCCACAGAGGATTTGGCTAAAGCACTTCTCATGGCATCGAATGCCGGGCCCCCAGAATCCTGGGAAGGTCCCGTACCCGAGGCCACAACAGTAACCGGAGCCCCCGCAGCCGACGCACCTAGAGGGAGGCTCGGAACCGAAAGGATCGGATCCGAAGCATCCCCCCCGGGGCCGACTGAGGAGGTCCGTGTACCGAACCCCGACCCGAGGGACGGGGTTGAAGTTAGAGTCGGAGCCGACTTGATAACTTCGACCGGATCCACCAACACCGACTCCAACGGCACCAAGGCTGTCGGAGGAGGAATGGAAGGATGGGGGATCGGCTCCAAAGCCAACTGGGCAGGAGTCGAGATCAATTTAGCGAAGACCGGTGACTGGAAAAGCTTCTGAAGCACCCTGTCTACATCTGAATCGGACATCCTCGAAGAACGAGAAGAGACCGACCGGGTCCGAGTCGACTTCTCCGCGGGCTCCGAAAGACTGGGGGACCGGCTCCGTAAAGGCTCGAGGCGTATCGGCACTGAGAAAGATTCCACTACTATTGCAATCTCCCTCGGAGCCGATGTGGACTTCGGCTCCGAAGTGGAAGTGTCTGAGCGGGTAACCCCCATCGGCTCCGAAGACAGTGGAGCCGATGAAGGTGACACGCCTCTCGATGCCCGAGCTCTCGACTCCAAAGCCAGAGGAGTCGAGGCTGGAGACATCGAGGCAGACCGTTCCGCCCTCGGCTCCGAAGTCCGTGGAGCCAACGGAGAAGCCTGCCTAGACTTTTTAGCTATCGGGTCCGACGGACTGGTCGGAGCCGAAGATTTTTTCTTCTTGCCAGAAGGGGAAGAAGAAGAGGATAAGGCTTCCTCAAAAGAAGGGGCAATGAGCCCTTTTAAAATCAATTTGTTTTTCCTCTCTTGGAGGACTCGAGAGGAAAAAGCGTGGCAAACGCTACAGGACTCCTGGAGGTGTTTGGGACCTAAACAATAAACACATAAGGAATGATCATCCGTTATAGACATTTTGTAACCACACTTAACACATTTTTTAAAACCGGAAGGTCTACGTTCCTTAGACATGGTTTAAAAGAAAAATTTAACAACAATTATAGACAAAAAAGACAGTTAACACCGACAACTAGGCTCTAATTTAAACGCCTAAGGCAGGGCTAGGCCCCTCTAACTAAAACGGAGCCTTTTCACCAACACAAATACACAATCTTCCACAAAAAATGTACCAAAACACAATCACACAACAACGCTAGCCGTTAAAACAGCTTCTGGGTGAGTTTTAGAGAGAAATTTGACAGAAAAGTTTCTGACTAGAGGTACTTAGCTCAGCCAAGTCCGAGACCACGTCTATGCTGGAAAGCGGCAAACGAGATCTGGGGAAGTAGTGGTGGTGCATCCTGGGATATGAGGTGACTCAGCCAATAAGAGACTGCGTTCTATTGTATAGCGCCGAGTCGGAGCCGAGGATCGGCTCCGAACCCATCTGTAAAGAATGTAGGCTAGATAGGATCACATTACATCCTGAGTTTGAGGTCTTGTATGAAGAAGCTATGATTACTTTGAGTAAGTCTGCTGTGGAGGGGGGGGTGGCTGGGGGGTACATACGGAAGGGGTGCTGGACGGCGAATAGCTAAATTGTTTATGGTTTTGATGAATGCACAGACAGCCAATAAACAAGTTGTCAAAAGTAGCCAAGATGTAAAGGAAGACCTATCTGGAAAACAAACATTCATTTCTTGCCACAAGGAGGTCATTTACAACCCAAATAAGAGTTGTTGCAGTGCTATGCTTACATGTAAACCTAAACTGGAATGGGTTAAAAAGATAATGAGATTTCAAACAGAAATGAATTTGCATATACATCACTTTCTCAGTGATCTTCCCTATAAAGGGAAGATTTGAATCAGGATGTTTATTTTTTTCTCCAGAGGGTTTGGATCCTTACATAAAAAATATTGAAAAGGAGTAAACAGACTTGCTTTTAGTAGATTCACATGTTGCAGCTAGGTGACAGACCAGTTTGCCCTTTCAAAGTTTAGCCACTATAGTCCCACTGATAGATTCAACTTGTTACTCCCCCATCCATAAGGTCATTTGGAAGTTGTGCAGTGTTAACTTTTGAACCTACATATACCAACTCCACAGTCGCACCAAACTGAAGAAGGGAGAAATCTCCCTAAAGAAGTTACTCATTGCTGGTGTGCAATTAGAAATCGCACAGGCAATTATTTCCAGTGTAGAAAAGCATTCATTATTATGCAGTTTGTATTTTTGTGTGTGTGTGTGTGTGTGTGTGTGTGTGTGTGTGTGTGTGTGTGTGTGGCGGGGGTCTGCACTCAAGCCATTCCATCTCAGGCATGTGTAGGGAAGCCCCTAAACATTTTTCTACATGTATTGTTCCCACTAATTCCTTTTATTTCTATGTAATTTGCTCCTTCCTTTTTTCTAATGATCTCACTCCAGTCCTTCTATCTCCTTGATAATATTTAGCACTTCAATTACAGTTGGGTTAGATTTAGATTTCCATTTCCTAGTAATTGCTTTTGAAGAGGCCAACACCATTAAACCTATTAAGGCCTTACTATGTCTGTTCAATCCAGATCCTATGTCCCACCTCAAAAGAATCATCTCCTTAGTTGCAGCCATTTGCTCCCTCGATATTTCTGACAAAGTACTCAGAATATCTGCCAAATTGTTACACTGCCAAAATACATGTTCTTATTTACTTTTCTACTGCCCATCAGCATTTATTATCTACCTGAGGAAAAATTCCCTGAAATTTGCTTGTGGTATAAAATACCTAAACAAATACTTCTAACAAAATTCTTAAATCTTTCTGACTTTGTTGCATACATGGGTGCCTATACTCTGAAAGTAATCCCTGGAAAGGAAGACAATCTCTAACCTGCAGTCACAACTTAAGCTTCTCATCACACTCTATTACCTTTCCCTCTCTAGTTATTTGCTCCCAGTATCTTAATTCCTTTGATTATATTCTTCAGTAAATCCCAGTTCCCCTTTGCTGATTTTATGCACCCTTACTTGCAGTCATCCCTATTGGCAAAATCTCCTTTCTCAGTTCCTGTGTTGGCTTAGTTCTTAGAATACTTTCTGCTTTATGAATATAATATTCTGTATGGTTGTCATTTTTCTTAAGGACCAGTATCTAAAATCCCACTCTCTTCTTATTTCTCAAACTCTTCCATTTCATAATAATCCTTTCCAATTTTAATTTATATCCTTCTGCTTGTGTTATGTACATAAGTCTTAACTGCATAGCTCTAAAGTATCCATTTAAATCAGGTAATCCTAAAGCACCTTGTTCTATGGGAAGAATCAATGCATCCCACTTCAATGCTTGTCTTCTTCCCCTCTCAAATAAATTAATTCAACTCTTTATTAATTATCATCCACACCTTCTCCTTTGCTTGATAAAATATGCCTGATCAGAAAATTGTTTAGAAACTTTCAGAGTGCATAAAGAATGCTAAACATTAAAGAACCTGGTAAACTACCAAAGATATGACAGGGAGGCAAAACTTGATAAGACAATGAAACAATTTACATTGTAGCTACAGCCACAGCAGGTTTCTAGAGATAATATAACCTTGTGAGCTCAATGGTTGTTTTAATTTAGTTAATTATATTAGTGCTGTGCATTGCCCTCTGTAGTTCTTGCACTGAAAATTAAGTCCAAATTACAACTATATAGGCATAATTATTGTGACAGTTAAGATGGGCATACACTTTTGTATACAAGTGTGTCAGAGTGAAGTGTGTAACAGCTTTTAAAACTATTTTACTTTCTGCCACTGTCCTTTGTCTGTTGACAGTGTTCAGTGTCAATCCCCAGCAAAATCTGATCTTAACAGCACTTATGGGTGTTTTAGCAAAAGCTTGTTAAACACTTTTCTGACTTCATAAAAGTGCTTAACAAGTTTATCTTTTGCCTTCTCTTGATGCAAAATTGTGGTGCTTCATGTACTATATATAGTACTATATATAGTATTAGCATATATATAATAAAGAAGTTATGTACTTACCATAACGTTCCATTTGAGTTGCTGCTTTTCATTTGTCTTTAACCTGTGGGACTCGGATCCGGCATGGATCTGTCTCAGCCGTATACTCCAACATTGGATCTGAAATTCAAGCTCCTCCCCTACCCATAATGTCCCACTCTCCCTCCTCCCCTCACATTGAGTATGAAGCAGAACAGCACCAACCCCTAATAGTATAAGAAAAACATTTCTACCCTGACCAAAAAGGGCACTGGCGCACAGAGGCTCAAATCCAGTCAAGAAGACGCCTACAGCTGCCTCTGACCAGTCTACTACACAGCCAAAAAGGGCATGGGGAAAGAGGGAGGGACAGTTGAAGACAAACGAAAAGCAACAACTCTGATGGAACATTATGGTAAGTACATAACTTCTTTATCTGAAGTTGTTTTCATTTGATCTTCAACCTGTGGGACAGAGTCTCTAGCTGCAATATCCTTGGGAGGCCCTCATGGAAGGATGTTCTGGAGCATAGCTGAGCTGAAAGATGCCCTGCTCCTTGAAAGAATATCCAGTTTATAATGGGAAATAAATGGATGCAAAGAGGACTAGGCAGCAGCACAGCAGATATCATCAATAGGTATCCTGGACCAAAAGGCCACAGAAGTAGATGCTGATCTGGTGGAATGCACTGGATGGGACCCTGTAGAGACAAACCTTTGGAACGATAGGCCAAAGAACTACACTCACAGATCCAATTAGCAAATGCAACCTTAGAAACTTTTAGTTATGTACTTACCATAACTTTAGATGTATGGGATCCATCTCGCCTACATTCAATACATATGGGTTCGGAGCCGATCCTCGGCTCCGACTCGGCACCGAATACAATAGAGCGTAGTCTCTTATTGGCTGAGCTATTCTATATCCCAGGATGCACCACCACTAGTTCCCCAGATCTTGTTTGTCCGCACTCATAGACACAGAGACATACCATTAGAATAACATACTCAGGTCTTTCAAGAGAGGAAAAATTGGATTTAGACTCGACCGGTCTCTCCTGATCTACGAGGCAGGGGGATGGCGGGTGGGTTATAGGAATGTAGGCGAGATGGATCCCATACATCTAAAGTTATGGTAAGTACATAACTAAAAGATGTAATGTGATCCTATCTCGCCTACATTCAATACATATGGGACAGCGTCCCTAGCACCTTATTCCTGGGAGGCTCACTGGAAAACACTCCTGAGAACTGTGGAACCGAAGGAAGCTCGACCCCTGGATGCCACATCCAAATTGTAGTGAGAAATGAAAGTATGTGAGGAGGTCCACGTGGCAGCCGCACAAATGTCATCAATAGAAAGTTTAGAATGAAATGCTGCTGAGGTAGCCATAGCTCTAGTGGAATGAGCTTTAATCGGAGCTATGAGTTTCCTATTCGAGGATGTATAAATATGAGTAATGCAGTCCCTGATCCATTTAGCAATAGTGACTTTAGTGACCGCATTACCTAATCTGTTATCAGAGAAAGACAGAAAAAGCTGGTCTGACTTTCTGGTTTTTTGCGTCCTATCCAAATAAAAACGTAATTGTCTATGGACGTCCAAGCAGTGAAAGACGTATTCAGACCTATCTGAAAATTTGGGAAAGAAGACAGGAAGTTCTAGTGACTGTCGAAGAGCCAATTTAGAGCAAACCTTTGGGACAAAGGATGGATTTGGTCTGAGGGACACTCTGTCTTTGTGAAAAACCAAGTATGGTGGGTTAATACACAAGGCCTGGAGCTCTGAAACTCTTCTAGCTGAAGTAATGGCGACCAAGAGGGCAGTTTTCCAAGAAAGGAATTTTAATTCACAGGTAGCTGCTGGCTCAAAAGGGGACGAAGTCAAAGCCCCTAGCACTACGTTAAGGTCCCATGGCGGTGCCGGATGAATAGTAGGGGGACGTAACAGCCAAGCTCCTTTAATGAAAGCCTTACATAACTTGTTGCTCATTAAGGAAGGATTAATACATTCATGAAAGTTAGAGATAGCTGCCAATTGTACTTTAATGGTGGACACCGAAGACCCTTGGTTAAATAGAGTGGCTAAAAACTTTAGCACCTCTGACACGGAAGCTGTCACTGGATCCACTCCCCGGGATTGGGCCCAGATGGCAAACCTCTTCCACTTATCAGTATATATTTTCTTGGTAGAAGCCTTGTGAGCCGAGGATAAGATGTGCATGACTTCTGGGGCTAAGGAATGGTTTCTCACTACGGTTGGAAGAGGAGTAACCAGGCTGCTAGCCTGAGTGCAGGGAGGGACTGGTGGAGTCGTCCCGACTGATGAGTCAAGAGGTCCGGAAGCTGGTCCAGGAACCAAGGGCCGTCTAACGCATATTTGCGTAGAAAGGGGAACCAGGTTTGCCGAGGCCAGAACGGGGCGATTAATATCATCTTGCTGTTTAGACGAATCGCCTTCTGAATCACCTTCGGAAGAAGGGGAATAGGTGGGAAGGCATACAGCAGGCCGGAGGGCCAATCGTGGACTAGAGCGTCCTTGGGTGTCACCCCCGCAGCAGGAGTCAGGGTGAAAAAATTTGGACATTTCGCATTGAGGGGGCTCGCGAAAAGATCGAAACAAGGGATTCCCCACTTCGAGAAGATCTGTGAGGCTATCTTGTCGTTTAGAGACCACTCGTGAGGAGAGAGAATAGTTCTGCTCAACCTGTCGGCTATCACGTTGGACTTCCCCGGAATGTGCGTTGCCAGTAGGTAGCGTTTGGTAGCAATTGCCCACTCCCATACTCTCATGGCCTCCCTGCAAAGAGGGTAGGACCTGGTTCCTCCTTGTTTGTTCAAGTACCAGACAACCGACATGTTGTCGGACTGGATGGCAATCACGGCTTGGGGAAGGTGGTCGTGTAAAGCTTGCAATGCTAATAGCACCGCCCTCATCTCCAGAACGTTGATGTGAAGAACAGACTCGTCCGAGCGCCACGTGCCTTGAACCGACCTGCCCAGACAATGCCCCCCCCACCCTGTCCGGGAGGCGTCCGTAGTCAGCGTGGCGACGGGAAGTGGGGGAACAAAGGGTTGACCCGGATTGAGGTTGGCGGTTACCAGCCACCAACGAAGGTCCTGTTTGCATTTGTCTGTAATCAGTATTTGGTGGTTGAGAGGGAGATCCTGGTAAGACCACTGAACTGACAAAAGCCACTGTAGAATCCTCATGTGCAGTCTTGCAAAGGGAACCATGAGAATGGCGGCCGCCATGGAGCCTAGTAGTTGCAACACCATCCTTGCTGGGGCCCAACGTCTTTTGAGTAGAGTCCGGACCTGATTTTGAAGAGTCTCTATTCTTTCTGCAGGAAGGAAGACCCGCATTTGTCTTGTATCTATTTCTGCTCCAATGAACAGAATACGCTGAGATGGCTGCAGCACTGATTTTGACCAATTGAAGGTGATCCCTAAGGAACTGCCCAATTTGATAGTGGCTGTTAGATTCTCTAAAAGTAGATGCTTGGAGGTGGCAGTTAGGAGCCAGTCGTCTAGGTACGGAAACAGCTGGAATCCTAAACTCCTCAAGTGAGCAGTCACTACTGCCAAACATTTGGTGAACACTCTGGGGGCTGAAGTGAGACCAAAGGGCAGAGCTCGAAACTGGAAATGACTGTCTCCCAGGCTGAAGCGTAAGTGTCTTCTGGACGCCCAGTTTATTAATATGTGGTAGTAAGCGTCCTTGAGATCTATGGAGCACATCCAAACACCTTCTTCCAACAATGGAAGAATGGATTGTAAGGTGACCATCCGAAATTTGGACTTTTTTACGAATCGGTTGAATTTGCTGAGATCCAAGATGGGTCTCCAGTCCCCGGTCTTTTTTGGCACCAAAAAGAACCTTGAGTAAGTCCCTGATCCGGCTTGGTCTGCGGGGACAGGTTGGATGACTCCTTTTCGCAGCAGTTTTGACACCTCGTAGGCTGCTATAACCCGCTGACTGGGTGGAGGGTGCGGGATCCTTCGGGTTGGTGGGGGATGGTGATCTAAGGGAATGGTGTATCCTCCGGCAATTATTCGAAGCACCCATTGGTCCTGAGTAATCTGTCTCCAGGCTTCTAGGTGCTCCGAAAAACGACCCCCGACTGGCTCCGGAGCTGCACAGTCGGGCACTCCTTCAGGGATGTTGGAAGGAGGGAGAGCCACGAAAGGACTCGCGGTCTCCAGTGTTGCGAGGGCCTCCGCCGCCTCTGGGACGGCGTCTTCCAGAAAAATTTCCCCTTCCTCTGCCTCTAGAAGGGGAGTCGTTCTGCTGTGGCGAGTAAGGCTTCTGAGATTTTCGAAACCACATCTTCCCACCCCTTCGAGCCTTGGGATAAGGCCTGAAGGGAGTGGAAAACCGGGCTCCGACAGCAGCCAAAGTCTTACCCTCTTGCTCACAGCGAATCAAGGTGTCCTTTACCTTGGGTCCAAACAATGAGGACCCATCAAAGGGAGCGTCGGCAAAGGAAGACTTGAAAGCCTCCGCAAAGTGACACAGGCGAAGCCAGGCTTGTCTTCTTAAAGCAACTCCTGTACCCGCCGCTCTACTCGCTCCTTCAGCAGCATACGATATGAGCCTCATGGAGGAGTTAGATAAAGAAGAAAGGGTAGATAACTGAGCGCCAACCGACTGGGCTAACTGCTCAGGTAAATTACCCGAGAGGGAGTCTGACAGCTCCTTGACCAGATCCCTCTGCAGTCTAGTAAAATGTGCCAAATAATTCAGTGACCTTAACGTAAAGGCCGCTGAAGTCAGGGTACGCTTGCCGTACCGATCCATACTCCTAGACTCTTTATTAGGAGGATGGACGGACGTCGAAGCCTCTGCTACATCTTGCTGGGTAGCAGATACCACCACCATAGCATCTACTGCCACGCCCTTGGATAAAAATTCTTTGTCCGGAGGGGCCGAAAGGAACTTGTTGGGGCGAGCAGGCACCGGTTCCACAGAATCCGGGTGTTCCCACACCCTTCGAGAGATCAAATCCAGAAGCTCATCGAAGGGTGGAGACACCCAGGAGGCGGAGGGCTGAGCACCAAAGGCCTTGAGGAATACCGACTCCTCAGCAGAAGGGGGTTTGGACTGCCAGTCGCCTCGTTGTTTGAAAATTTCTAATATGTCCGCGAAGGAGACATCATCCGAGGACGACTTTGGGGACCCTTCCGCATCATCGAGGTCGGTATCCGATGTAAGAGACTCATCAGGGGAGTCAACGTGTTTCCTCTTACACAATTTCTTTCTGGGGGGTTCCTCCGAAAGCGCGTCGGAGGAACCTCCAGGAAGAAGGGAACCACCAGTGGGGGTATCCTCAGGCCTAGGGGCTCCGCTGTGAGACAGGGGAACTCCGGAAGCACCAGTTTCCAAATCCATGGAAGGTGGTGGTGAAAAAGTCGAAGTAGCCACAGAAGATTTGGCTAAGGCACTCCTCATAGCATCAAAGGCCGGACCCCCAGAATCCTGGGAAGGTCCAACCCTCGAGGCTACAACGGACGTAGGAGCCCCTGCAGCCGACGCACCGAGGGGGAGGCTAGGAACCGAAAGAATCGGGCCCGAAGCGCCCCCCCCGGGGCCGACAGAGGAGGTCCCCGTTCCGAACCCCGACCCAAGAGACGGGGTAGAAGTAAGAGTCGGAGCCGACTCGATTACTTCGACCTGATCCACCAGCACCGACTCCAACGGCGCCGAGGCTGTTGGAGGAGGAATCGACAACGTAGGACGGGCAGTCGGCTCCAGTACCAACTGGGTCGGAGCCGACATCAATTTGGTAAAGACTGGAGACTGGAAAAGCTTCTGAAGTACCCTGTCTATGTCCGAATCGGACATCCTCGAAGATCGGGATGAAACCGATCGGGTCCGAGAAGACTTCTCCATCGGCTCCGATAGACAAGGGGACCGGCTCCGTAAAGGTTCCATAACTATCGGCGCCGAGGAAGCTCCCATCACTACTTCAACTTCTCTCGGAGCCGACAAGGGCTTCGGCGCCGAGGGGGAAGTGTCTGAGCATGTAACCCTTATCGGCTCCTAAGACAATGGAGCCGATGAAGGTGACACACCTCTCGATGCTCGAGCTCTCAGCTCCGAAACTGAAGGAGTCGAGGCAGGAGACATCGAGGCAGACCGTTCCACCCTCGGCTCCGAAGTCCGTGGAGCCGAAGGAGAAGCCTGCCTAGATTTTTTTGTTGTCGGTTCCGACGGACTGGTCGGAGCCGACGATTTCTTTTTCCTTTGGGAAGTAGGAGAGCCAGAAGTCAAAGCTTCCTCAAAGGATGGGGCAATCAGCCCTTTTAAAATTAATTTGTTTTTCCTCTCTTGGAGGACTCGAGAGGAAAAAGCGTGACATACACTGCAGGACTCTTGAAGATGTTTAGGCCCTAAACAGTACACACATAGCGCGTGGTCATCTGTTATCGACATTTTATACCCGCACTTAGTGCATTTTTTGAATCCTGAAGGCCTATGCTCTTTAGACATTGTAACTTCGCTAACAAGTAACTTGACAGGAAAAAACAACCATAACCAAAAATGACACAATTTTCACAGGGCTAGGCCCCTCTAATTTAAACGGAACCTCCTGTCGACAAACAGACACAATCACCACAGATTACCTCAAAAAATTCACAAGCAAAACTTCCACACACAATAAAAGTATCACAATATCACAACAGTAGCTGTTAAAACAGCTTTTGGGGAAAAGAGAGAATTTTCAGACAAAAGTTTTATCTGACTAAAAGTACTTAGCTCAGCGAAGTCCGAGACCACGTCTATGCTCTTGAGCGGCAAACGAGATCTGGGGAACTAGTGGTGGTGCATCCTGGGATATAGAATAGCTCAGCCAATAAGAGACTACGCTCTATTGTATTCGGTGCCGAGTCGGAGCCGAGGATCGGCTCCGAACCCATATGTATTGAATGTAGGCGAGATAGGATCACATTACATCAGAGTTTCCCAGATGAGGCTTAGAGAGAGACAAAAAGCTGATCTGACTTGTGTAAACTTTTGGTTTTATGCAAATAAAAATGCAGCTGCCTGTGATCATCAAATAAGTGTAATTTATATTCCTCTTTGTTCTGGTAATTCAGGAAGAAAACTGGTAAATTAGTAACCTGGTTAATGTTTGCTTCAGAAGCCACCTTCAGTAAGAAGGATGAGTTAGTCCAAAGAGACACACTGTTTTTATGAAAGATCAAATAAGAGGGCTTGATAGATAATGCCTGTAGTTCAGAAACCCTCTTGGCCGAGGTAACAGCCACCAAGAAAGCCATCTTCCAGGATAAGAATTATAAATCAACAGTGGCAGCTCGTTCAAACAGAGGAGAAATCAAGGTTTGTAAAACCTGAGTTAGATCCCAAGAAGGCATGGAGTCCTTGATACGAGGTCAAAGAAGAAAGGTACCCTTCAAAATGGCCTTGCAGAGCTTGGACGAAATCAAGGAAACCAAATTCTCACCCACATGGAAATTAGAAATCGAAGCCAATTGAACTTTAATAGTAAAAAATCTAGCCCCTTTATTACAAATATGGGCTAGAAAATCCAAAATGGCAGGGACCGGGGCTGTAAGGGGATCCAGATCCTGCTGAGAAGCCCAGATCGGAAAATGCTTCCATTTGCTGGAATAGATCTTTCTGGTGGAAGCCTTATGAGCTGCAACCAAGATCTTTTTGACAGGAGAGGAGAGCCCAGGAGTCCTGGCCATCAGGGAAACTGGAACAGTCAAGCAGTGAGCTTCAGGCTGACTAAATCCGGGTGAGGAACCACTGATAGGTGTGTGATCAGGTCCAGATCTGGATCCAGAGTCCAGGGAGGACACAGTATATGAGACCTCAGAGTAGGGAACTAAACTTGACAAGGCCAGAATGGGGCAATTAGGACAACTGAGCTCTTCAACTGTTGTGCTTTCTGAATCAACTTGGGGATCGGAGGAAGAGGAGGATAAGCAGAAAGTAGACCAGAAGGCCAAGCATGGACTAGAGTGTCTCTTGGTGACTCCCTTGGAGGGGGGAATCAGAGGGAAATTCTCGCTGCATTTTGCATTGGAAGGAGAGGCGAAGAGATCACAGCAAGGATGGCCCCACTTTTGGAAGATCATGTTTGCTGCTGACAGATTCAGACAACGCGTAAGGCATTAGAATAGATCTGCTGAGCCTGGCCGCTAGAATGTTGGCCTTCTCCAGAATGTGCATTGCCACTAGAAAATGGTCTGAAGAGAACACCCACTCCCACAATCTCATGGCCTCATGGCAAAGGGGGATAAGATCTGGTTCCCGTTTGCTGATGTACCAGACTACTGACATGTTGTCCTTCTGGATGTCAATCGTCCCAGTAGGAAGAAAGGCATGGAGAGCTTGCAACGCCAAAAGCACCACCCTCATCTCCAGCAGTCTGAATTGAAAATGACTGGCTTCCAGCTGGAAGCAGAAGAACCATCCAGAGCGTCTGTTCCTCTTGATATGATAGTACACATCCTGAAGGTCCACTGAGCACATCCAGTCACTCATCTGCAGAAAGGGCAGAATGGAATGTAGGGCGACCATCCAAAACTTTGTCTTGGCAACGGACAGGTTCAGGGTAGAAAGATCCAGGATGGGTCTTAAGTCCCCCCATTTTCTTTGGCACCAATAAGAACCTGTAATAAATGCCTGATCCAGACTGGACTGGGGAGATGGGCTGGATGATTTGTTTTTCAAGCAGCCTGGCAATTTCTAGAGCTGCCTCCTCCCGTTGACCAGGTGGAACATCAGGGAGGTGTCTCGTCAAGGAGGGAGGATGAGGAAAAGGGATGGAGTAATCTCTGGATATGATTTGCACCACCCAATGATCATTCGTGATGGACTCCCAGGCTGTTGGGTGCAGAGATAGATGCCCCCGGACTGTCTCCAGAGCAAAGCAATCAGACAATCCCTCTAGATTGCTGAAAGGGTCAGTGTAAGAATGAATCTTTAGACCCCTCATTCTTTGGACTCCCTCTGCAATGAGGGCAGCGTCTGTCATATCCCCTTTGCCCCTGTGGGGAAATAGATCCTGAGCATCCTGAGAAAAACCCTGAGACTTCCAAAACCACATCTTCTTGACCTCAATCTGATTCCTCAAAAAGGATCTTTGTAGGGTAGAGAAGTGGATCCTGATGGCAGACGTCTTCCAGTCTTTCTTACTCTGGGTAAGAGTGTCACAAACAGTTTTGCCAAACAAAGCTGAGCTGTCAAAAGGAGCATTCGTGAAGGACGCCTTAAAAGTTTCTGAAAAAGCACAAAGCCAGAGCCAGGCGTGATGTCTAATGGCAACACCCATCCCGGCAACCCTATAGGCACCCTCAGTCGCATGAGAAAGCAGTCGCATGGACTTGTTAGAAATGGCAGTTAGGGTGGGCATGGGTCAGGAGAAAACCTTCTTCTCCTCTGCCAACATGGACCCCAGGGCAGACTCAGAGACCTCCTTAACCAGGTCCCTCTGTAGTCTAATAACTTCAGCCAAATAGTTCAGCACACACAGAGCAAAGGTGGCTGAAGCATATGTCGGCTCCCAAAGTGGTCCATCACCTTAGACTCCCTGTCTGGAGGATGGACTGAGGAGCTCTCCTGGGCCAGCTCCTTACTGGTGGCTGCCGCAACCACCATGGCATTGAATGGGGAACCCTTTGACCAAAGGGGCCTGTCTGATGGAGCACTGAGAACCATATCCAGGTGTTTAGGGATGGACTTGACAATGTCCAATTCCTTCCATGCCCTACTAGAAATAAGATCCACCAAAGGATCCAGGGGGGGACACCCAAGAAGTAGCAGGTCCTGTGCCAAATGCATCCAGAAATACAGACTTGTCGGGGTTGGCCTTCAGGGTAGACCACCCAGCTCTCTGGGATAGGATTTCCATGATGTTTCCAAAGGAGACATCATCAGGGGATGACGAGGGAAGCCTTCCCCTTCATCCAAGTCTGTATCATCAGTGAGAGATTCCGGTCAGAAATCGAAGTGTCTCCTCTTGCACGTATGATTCCAAGGAGGAAACTCCAGGGAAGATTCAGAAGCTTCGGAGGATTCCTAAAGAGGAACCTCCTGGGGCAGTCTGGCAGCAGGTTGTCTCTGATGTGGCAGGACAGAAAACTCTAGCCCAGAAACAGAAGAAGCAAGGATGGAATCTGAAGACAAAGGTGTCAAGGCTCTCGAAGGAGTCAAGAAGAACCTCTCTACCAACTTGAATGCTGAAGGCAAGTGGACCCCAGAAGGCAGCACAGCCATAGCTGAAAACGTCTGCATCGGTGCCTGCTGGGCCACTGGCCCAGAAGCCGAGGGGGGAAGTCGGAGCTGAGCTTCCCAGCACCAAAGCCCCGAGGGGAAGGGACAACTCCAAAAGCCTCACAGTCGACGCCAGCCCCTTGAAGCTGACACTGAAGCTATGGCTCTGAGAGTCAGTTCCCTCTGACGACATCAGAGCTGAACTGCTCAAGATAACTGTTGGTGTTGAGGTGCAAGGGACCATCGACACTGATGCCTCAACACTTGGAAACCTCAGACCCAAAGACTCCGAAGCTGAAGACTGGATCAGAGAAGGAGATATTGGGAGGAAACCAGACTGCGTACTCACAGCCCCTGAGGGGGACAGAGCAGGCAAGACTCCCACTTGAATCTGGGCTCAAAGAAACCAACATTATCACGTCCACCTCAACTTCAAACAGGCTCCTAGTGGACCAGACCGAGGAAGCCACGAACCCAGATGGGAATGATACCAAGGAAAGCCAGAGGCAGGAGACCTAGCCTGAGAACTCTCCTGCTCCAGGGAGAAGTGAGGGGACCAGAGCTGAGGAGAACCCCGGGCTAGCTCAGTCCTAGACTTAGTGGGCAGTTCAGCTGAGAAAGACCATTCAGGAGATCTCTTCCTTGGCCAATCCCACTCCTTGTGTCTGACCCTCTCTCCATCCCCAGGCTTCTTGTCAGGAGTTTGAGACCCACATGCTGGGGCAGCAGAAGACGAGGACTCAGCCATTGGAGGAAGAAGGCCCTTCAAGATGAGCTTATTCTTTTTGTCAATAAGTGCAGAGGGGTTGAAGCCCGTGCAAATCGAACAGGGGGAATCAAGATGGGGGATCCCCAGACAAACCATGCACAAGAGTGTGGACATCAGATGAAGGAGCCTTATGCCCACACTCTGTACACTTCTTGAACCCCGGCTTTGGAGTCTTGGCCATGGGGACAAGAAAAAATATAGGCATGTGGACACACACCCACTCTCAAAAAGGGAAAGAAAAGAAAGAGGATAGAAAGTTAGCAGGAAGACTTTTTTTTTTTTTTTTTTTACAGTAACCGAAATGCTCAATGCAGGGATAGGAAAGGCACAAGAGAAAGGGTAGGCAGAAGCAGAAAAATGAAGAAAAGATCTAAGAAAATAATTTACAACTAGTGAAAAAACCTTGGAGCTGCTTGGGCCAACTGCAACCCATGCTGCTCAAAATGAGTGGCAAACTAGATCTGAGGGGAGGATGGAGAGCGGGTCATTATGGGTGGAGGAGGAGCTTGGACTTCGGATCCAATGCCGGAGTATATGGCCGAGATGGATCCGTGCTGTATCCAACTCCCACAGGTTGAACATCAAATGAAAACAACTTCAGATGAAATAATATGCATAACATATAGTATCAATGTGCATATATCATGTAAGCTACACAGCGCTATTTTAAATAAACTAGAATGATACAGAAGAACTACATGAAGATAATCTGACATAAGTAACATCAAATACAATTTTCTAGAGCAGCCTCTCTGTATTATTATTAAAAATTATGCAGAAAAGTCTCTTTGCAATAGAAATATAACACCTAAACAGATTCACCACAGTGCTTACTGTCCGAAGATCTTCAAAATCTTGTTAAATAAATATCAGCAGTTACTACTCACTTTTAAGTGACATCTAGCTTTGGTGGACTACCCATTGCAATAAGACTTAGCAGAAATGGCAATTGTGAACCAGATCTCTGGAAAGCAGTACTGTTAAACTAGGGAGTCGGTGCATAAATATTTATTAACTTACATACAATATTTTATAATGACCTAACTGACAGTCAGTTCTGTGCTCCTACATTACAGCTGTTACCTTTGATAATTCACACAGATTATATATATATATATGTGTGTATGTATACTTTGGAAAGATCAAAAGTTAGTTGCTGTGAAACATTCTGGAATGTAATACTGCCCATGAGCATTAAGGGAGACTAGAAGTATATGTGCAGTGTTAATATGATATAATGTAGCCTAAGCTAAGCATCCTACTTTTCAGTTTATGGTATTATCAGTAGCTACATCTGTATCTAGATATTTACTTCATTTCATGTATAAATCCCACACCACCAAGTACCCAGCTTCTTGGCACATCCCTGGTCCCATAGCAGCATCCTCTTTCTTTTGCCGTCATGCCTTGGCCTTTGTAGTGATGCATTTTTGAAGGGAATGCATAATTCTATGTAACTATTTCACATGCTACTAAGTCATTAGCACTTGCAGTACAGCAAGAATTTTGGGGCTAGATCCCCTAAGACTATACAGAGTTGTGCGCAATCCATGACACTGCCAGAGTACACCACTGCACTAAGATTAAAGCAAGTAATGTCATCCCTCAACTTCACAACTGTCACCAAAATGGAGTGTGTAGTGAATTGATAATCCGTTGTCAGTTAACCAGATGTAGTATTTTACTTACCAGGTACTTCTTTCCTGCAAACTGGACAGCAGTTGCCTGGTTCTTCTACCAGTACTTCTCCCTGTAAAAGAATGCACAAAATAATCATTATGTCAACATTTGGCATAATATAATAATGAATTTCAGAATATAAAGCTGACTGCATTGTGGACTGCCTTAATGATTAGATAAACTTGTGCTAAACTTGTGTAGGGTACAGAATGGCTGCGTGGTTGGGCAGACTCATTGGCATTACAGTATCCAAGTAGACACATTAGATTAAAGAAACTTTAAGGGATATAACATTAGCATAATCTTTATATCTGCATGTAGTACAGATGTTAAGAGGTATGGAAAGATAAAGTGAAAGAAATCTGAAAACCATTCTATAACCCCTGTAACTTGATGCAAAGCAGCAACTTTCTTTATTGAAAGCAGGGATGGAGCATGGAATCTAAGGAATAATGCTTATGAGCCATGGACTTTGGTATGGATTTTGCTACAAAAATATTATTAGTATAGAATACTAAACTTTTAAAAAATATGCAGTTCACTTGTAACTTAATGTTAACTCCTTGAACTCCTTGTGTCCTTCAGGACTTACCCCGCCAAAATGGTTGACCGTGGTTCTAAATAATTCGAATAATGTTATCAGGGCAAGAGTAACACTGTGCAGCGAGTCTGAGTCTTTTAAATAGAAACCACAGTCCACATAAAGGTCACTCAAAGGAATATGTGTTGTCTATATTGAAATGCATACAGCTCTGCATGAGGCCTCTGAAGAAAAAATAATAATGGCCTGCCTTTTGACTCTGTATTTGAAGCACTGCTACATCAGTGCCTGTTATTTTTTCCTTTCTGTCAGCTCTTTCTTCAAATGTATCACATCTTGAATTCCTGATTTTGCCACTGATATTAACAGTTACATTTTTTGTGAAATTTTCAGGTAATCCTGTTGGCCTGCTATTTAAAGATGTAGTTATTAATATCAACAAATGCATTATCTGTATGAATTTCATGAATATGGTATTAGGCATATGCATCTATATGTTGTCATCTCAAACCTCTCATGACGGTAAACAACATTAGCATTGATACTTGGCATATAGTTGCTGCTTTGAGAACAAATATTATTAAAAACATACGATAGTGGATAGGAAGTCAAGAGATGACCAAAGACTCCAAATAGGCATCCCTAAACTTGGAGAAGGCTTAGGACAATTTCCCAAGAAAGCTGATTTAAGCAGTCATGGGATAGCTCAAAATCTCAGAAACTTTCACAGAATTAGTGTAGGTTAAGTGCAATGCTCCAATGATACAAATGTGAACAGGTTTGGACTCGAAGAAGGGATTGCAGAGGGAGCAGGTGTGCATCAGGATTTAGCTCTGAGACCACTCCTGTTCATACTGGTGGTGGACTACATTAGGAATTGCGTCAAGAGTGGAAAGATCAAGAAAGCTGCTTCACACAGACAATGTGGCACTACATGCAGGCTCTGAACAAGAACTTCAGCAAATATTCAGGGAGTGGAATGAAAAACAGAAGACACAAGGAATGAAACTGAATGAGTACAGAAAATAACAGCAAACAGTGGAAATCAGAGGAAGCTGAACACTGAGAAAGGAAGACAGAGGAGCAGGTTAACATCTTCAAGTACCTGTAGAATCATGGGAGTTGCTGACAACCAGTGCAAAATATCAGGGGTAGTGTATGTCAGAAGTATGCCAAAAACTTGAAAAGTGATAATACAAAAAAAAAAAAAAAAAGTGGTGTGGCCAGTGCTTTGTATAACACAGAAACATGGCCAGTGAAGGCAGAGTAGTCAAGGAAGCTTGAGATGATGGTGTGAGAAGTACTTGAGATGGGTAGTACGATGCACATTGTGGGAGAGATGAAGCAATGAGGCTATCAGAGCAGAAGTCAAAGTAGCCCTAGTTGTATGCAAGGTCATGAAGGACAGGTAATGTGCATTTGGTCACATATGTCAAAAAGCAGTAGAGGACTTGGTAAATAAGATTTAGGAGAAATCAGAAGAAGGTACAAGTAGACGGGGACGTCCTGCCAAGAGATGGATTATGTGAGTCAAGACCTACAACAGCCAGATAAGACTGTCAAAGCAGGTAAGAGAGTGGCTTTAAATTGAGAGATGCGGTGACTGTTGATGCAACACTCCAACCCCATGTGGAAATTGGATAAAGGGGGTGATGATGATGACAAGCAACATTTCCATATTTCTGCAGCAAAATCTGAAATAAAGTGCACACAAACAACTTGTAGGGTATCATAACAAAACTTAACTGCATAAACAATTTTTGAAACATACTGTAGGAGCAACAAGTAATTTTATGTAAGTATGTATTTTTTTTCTATATGACTAAGCTTCTGAAATTCTGAAAATAACACCACTAATAAAGATGAGTTTCTCCTCAATAACTCACCATTTGTAAGATTTTTAACACAATTTGTAAGGTAGCATTTTTTTTACTGCATGGTTTAGAAAACTAATTTTATCAAAAAGCTTTCAGACTCAGCAGTTAGTCCCAACAAAATCTTAGGCATCACTGGTATTAATAGCCAAGGCTGCGTAGGTCACAAAAGTGCATTCTGATTATAATTTAATTCAAAATAATATCTATATAGCAAATAATGCAATGTAGGATCATATGTGCAGCATCTGTATCTACCAATGCAAATTGTATGTTTTCCATGGTGCCATGACCTCATAGCTGATTATTTTAAGTTCAAGGTGCAGGAAGCTTCTTCCTTTCCATGAAGGCTGTGAAGGTACCCCCATAGACAGAGAAAAAAGGCTGGATTTGAAAACTTTCTGATGCCATTACTTTCTCTTGACAGTTTTTCTAAATCCATGTTCAAGTTCCTGCCATGAAATACACTTATTTATAACCTAAAATACAAGAGGAAAGTTAGGAGAATTTGACAAGTTACTCTACAGAGACCTTCACCTCTGCAGTCAGAGAAGCCTTTGGTGAGCAGACAGTTGCCTAGATCCAAATCCCAAGAAAGGGACAGCAGACAAAGACTCAGAATTTTTTTGGGGATGACTCTTTTTCTGCTGTCAAAGACAAGGGCTAATCTCTATACTGCTCTTTCAGCTCGAAAATTCCTCTTCCTGTCCTCCTTTCTGCTAGTCTGCCTTTATGTTCTTATAAATACTCAGATTAAAAATCCATGCTCTTGTTTGCTCTCAAACATAGGGTCAGTAGAAGCTGTTTCAAAACTGATCCACATTCAATAAACACTTTCAGGTGAAGAAGTTCAAGATGGTCACCATACAATCCTTCCATTCCACTACTCTCTGAAGAGCATGGGTAATCACTCTAAATTTGTAAAATGCATACAAGCACCTTCCAGTAATCAAGCATCTTAAGATTGTTTTGAGATTTCTAGTAAACAATCAACATCAGTTTACATTTCAGTGTTTTGGTTTTGCCACTACAACCAGCATATTTTTGTGAGTTACAGGGGTATGGAGACACATTTTTCCTTACCTATATGGCTGCAATAGTTACGTCTTGTGCAATCATCAGTCACAGAACAAGCTAAGAATTCTTATTCCATTCCTGGAGTCACTGAATGTACAACATGATATGGGCTCCTCTAGGCAAAATGTGCAACTAGAAGTCCTGATGGGTAAGGTGAAGTGAAAGCCATTTTTTCAAACTGGAAAATGCATCATCTGGTATCCTTGCTTCATTAGGTAGCTAGTCAATTCATATAACTGAAGTACTGTTTATGATTATTTGGGATACTTGTCAGAGAGAATTTTGCTAGGGAAAAATGCAAGATTCATTAAGGATGCTTCATATTTGTCTTCAGAGCTTAAGGAATCAGGAAGAAAATCAGTAAAACAGAAATATCCTTGAGTCCTTTCCTGGTCAAAGCACAGAATTGGAGGCTGGCCCTGCTCATTAGAAATGGACCCTTCCTTTATCTCTTACCATCTCTGGTTTTGATGACACATGTAAGTCACTGATCCATGATTCTTGAGCCATGGTGCTTCACTTTCCTCAAAGATGAAGTCATACATTATTATGAAGGAGATGCTTGCACTGTCACTTGCTTAGAAAATTTATTTTCTTAGGAGTTGTCCCGATGGAACTGAAACCCCATGGAGAAAATTTGCCTAAGAAAACAAGATAGTGCAAGGTTGTAACAACTTTGCAAAATGCACATAAAGCCCTGAGAGCTATCCTTGTCTCTGAACCATCATGCAGTAGCCACTCATTTTCCATAGAAATCAATATGCTGCCACATCACATAATGTTCAGTATCCCTAGACCAAGAGTGGAAGTGCAGTCCAGAACTGTTCCATGTTTGTTTATTTTATGCACACACCCTCCTCCCCACCCATAGCTGGATATCTGTCACCTTTATTGCCCTTAAATTATCCATACTATTCAGAAAAGTTGTATTATTTTGCTTTGCCAATCTCTAAGAAAACTATCTTATTAATACTGGTGTGATGGTGTGACGATAGGAGGTGGCCATGCCAGTGAGAAGTAAGGGAGTGATGTATGACTTGTGCCTGCACAGCTAGCAGGAATTTTGTAAAAAAATTATACTTCATTTGTATATCAAGCTGATTTGTACAGATGCTTATGCTGAAAACATATTTGTGAGCTCTGCTTGTGTTAATTGTGTTAAAATGTATCAATAGTGCACCCTGCTGAAATGAAGAGAAATGTACATGTATTACGGTATCTGAATTAAATGCATATGTTTTAATAGAGGACACTGGCACAGCAATGGTTAACCAGCTGGCTTATTTTAAGAAAAATAAGGAAAATGTAAATGAGCTGTTACATCATTGAACAGCTCCCTCACTGTGCTGAGTAGGCCTGGAGATGGTAGGTCTGGGAGCAGCCATTATCGATTAGCTTTTGTAAAGAAGAGGGGGAAAGAGTTGTAAATGTTTCTGGCTCATAAGCATTGTCATAAAAGCTCTAAATTTGTATTGTAGCAGTCCGCTAAAGCCCTGGCTCAAACTTCAAAAGGAGGTATTGTGGGAACCTGGAATCGGGTGAACAGATGAGTGCCAGTTTGAAAGTGACTGATTTGTGTTCAGATTTAACTAATGAAAGTCCGACAGTTGCAGTGGTGCATCTGTTTGTCATATTAGTGAGGATCAGCTCTAGTATATTTGTTCCTCTTGTTGGGGTTTGAACAATTTGTTCCAGGGCACTTGAGTTAACAAAGTCAAAGAACTTTTGCACTAGTGAGTTAGGGCTAGAGTAGGTTTCCCAGTTGTTGGTGGGATAACTGAAATCTCCCATGACCAGAGTGTTTGACAATATTTGGATTGACTTCAGTTTGGTCAAGTAGGCCTCGTGCGCATCATGATTCATGGAGGGGGATCTATAGCTAACTATGAATTAAATGGGTGTCTTACACCCACAGTAATCTGAACTTGGGGTAACTCCAGTGAGTTGTCCAGTCTAACTAGTCAGGAGGTGAATTTATCTCTAATATAGACAGAAACACTGCTTCCTTTGGTTCTCACGCATTTGCTTCGCAGTCTGAAGGTGTGGAAGGCATTGTAGCCTTGCAAGGCCGCGGTACTCTCTGAGGCCTTGAACTAGGTTCCTGTGACTGCAGAGACATATACATCCTCAGTGAAAGACGTACTTCCAGGGTGTGCAGTTTTTGGTTTAACCTCCTAGCATTTAGCAGCATAACCCTTATTTTGTTATGGCTGGCGGTTTTCACATCGGCAATTTTGTTTTTGAGAACTTGCCTAAAACAGGCA
The DNA here is from genome assembly GCF_019279795.1 of Protopterus annectens. Classification (NCBI taxonomy): domain Eukaryota; kingdom Metazoa; phylum Chordata; order Ceratodontiformes; family Protopteridae; genus Protopterus; species Protopterus annectens. The sequence goes on from NC_056732.1 coordinate 1,560,281,149, forward strand.
CTATGGGGGAGGCAAGAGCCTTTGCCAGCAGCTGAAAGCCTAGTGGTGCTGGGTGCAAACCATCTCTGGCAAAGCAGTGAGGTTTGTCGACCATGTCATCCTAGGCTGACAAACTGGATCCCCTTTGAATAACACCAAAAACTAAGCCAATTATTGATATAAATAATTTTTTGTTTATACTGTGGCATCATTCTAAGTGAGGGAAATCTGCAACTCAAGGCTAGGGACATACCTGCCTAAGACACACAGTCTGAGAGCTCAATCATATCTCTTTTCATATAGTCCTGTGAGGTAAATCTCAGGTCATTCACTTCAACATGAGCTATGACAGAGTCATAATGGTACTTGTTGTAGAGAGACGTGAGTGCATGCATGATTTGATGAATCCTGGCACTGGACAGGCAGCTGATTGTAACTTCCTCCTTATCTAACCTGGTGAGTGGGACATTTGTGTGACTCATTGTGGAGCCTCCAGTGACAAGAAAATTTGGTTTTTGAGTCTTACGTTTTAAGGGATTGGTAGGTGAGACACTGGTGTTGCTATGTGTCTTGGGTGCTGTGGGACTGTGTTAGTTGTAGCACTCTTTTGAAGGCCTCTGGTGTTTCGGTAAGTTTTTTGAGAGACCCTCCATGTAGGTTCATAGGTTCATAGGTGCTCTCTGATCATGTAGCCCAGGCTGGTATGACCCTGACCTTGAGCAGCATCTTACCCTCACCTAGAATGATGCCACAGTATAAAGACAAAATGATCGATTTTAACAATTGGCTAAAATTTTGGTGTCATTCAAAGGGGATCCAGTGTCTGTCAGCCTGGGATGACATGCTCGACAAGCCACATTGCTTCGCTACGGACGGCTTGCACCTGTCACCACTGGGCTTTCGGATATTGGCAAAGGCTCTTGCCACCCCCATAGTGCCTTTTTTAGGCAAGGCTCAAAAGTCAAACCCACCCCCATAGACAGCACAAGGAACAAGAAACTAAGGGTAATGCTGCTTAACGCCAGAAGTCTTAACCTCAAGATGCACGCACTCAAAGCTCTCCTCAGTATGGAGAACATCGATATTTGTGCAGTGACAGAAACCTGGTTCAAGGCTCCAGAGAGTACCCCAGCACTACCAGGCTATACCTCATATCATGCTTTTCGGTCCCAAAACCCGGACCGAACCACAAAAGGAGGGGGAGTTTTCATATTTATCAAGGATATCCACACCTCCAGGTTAGCGGCATTGCACGAAGTATCAGAGACCATCCATGTGCAACTAACAGTGGGCAAGACTGCTTTTCAGCTTATAGCATCCTACAGACCACCCTCTCAAAGTCAGGAATCCCACTCAGCTTTCCTGAAAACATTGGAGAACATGAAGATCTCTCCGAACACTATTATATTGGGCGACTTCAACTACCCAAACATTGACTGGGAGCACTACTCAAGCCCCAGCACCTTAGCCCAAGGGTTCCTGGAAATTATAAACTCAAATGCTATGGAACAACTAGTCACCACTCCCACAAGAGGGGACAACATACTAGACCTGATCATTACCTACATGGGGACTCTATGCTCCACACCAGAAGTATAACCCTCATTGGTAAGATCAGACCATAAATTAATTTCACCGGATGTCCACATTCCGACCCCACCCCCAGCCCAGAAAACCGCAGTGAAAAACTTCTCAAAAGCGAACTTCTCACTTCTCAAAACCGAAGTGGAATCCTTCAAGGCCCCAGGGCCAGTGGAAACTACGGCCCAAACTGCAGAATCCTATATAAACGCATTCTACGGACATCTCCAGGAATGCATGGATCATGCTATCCCAAACAAAACCAAGACCTAATCATCCAAAGGCAGGCATCCAGTCTGGTGGACCCCTGCCATAAATAAACTGTACAACAGAAGGAGGAAGCTACTACATGACAGAGCAAAATCCCTAATAGGGAAGGCATCTCTGATCAGTACTAGCAAAAAATTACGATCCCTCATAAAATCCTCCAAGGCCAGCTTCGAGAGAAAAATTGCACAGGACACCAAAGACAATCATAAGGCTTTTTTCAGTTATGTTAGGAACCTGGGATGCAACTCCCAGACTTGTTCTGAGTTGATTCTAAACGACAAAAAATACACTGAACCCACAGACATCGCCAATATCCTGGCAGGCAGGTTAAGTGCAAACTTCTCCACCCCCCTCCCTCCCAAAAGAGCAAGTATCTATCCCAGCAGAGGGCTGCCTCCCAAACATCTCTGATGCTCAGGTGAAGGCTGCCCTCTCCAAAGCAAAAAAACACTGCTTCCATGGGACCAGATGGTGTCCCAGGTTGCGTCCTACATGAACTCCAAGAGGAACTAATCCCTCAAATAAAACAGCTATACAATCCCAGCCTCACTACAGGATATGTGCCCACAGAATGGCGTACAGCAACAGTGGTCCCACTCCACAAAGGTGGAGCCTCTACGGACCCTGGAAACTATCGCCCCATAAGCCTGACTAGCTTAGTCTGCAAGGCTATGGAGAGGATCATCATGGAGCTCATAAACAAAGACATTGGGGACCTACAGACACTAGATCCTACCCAGTTCGGCTTTGTCAAGGGCAGATCCTGCCTTTTGAACCTGGTTGACTTCTTTGAAACAGTCACCAAAGCCATAGATGAAGGGAAGGTAGTCCACACAGCCTATCTGGACCTTGCAAAGGCATTTGACACAATACCCCACTCGGGCATCATAGATAAGCTATCCAACTTAAATATAAACCCCTATGTCACAAGATGGGTCGCAAACTGGCTCAAAGACAGAACCCACAGAGTGAGAGTTGCTGGAGCCATGTCAGACTCGAAACCGGTCACATGTGGCATCCCACAGGGTTCTGTCCTGGGACCACTCTTGTTCGGTATATACTTTTCCGAGGTACAGGCAAACGTGGGAGGACTATGGCTCACCAAGTTTGCAGACGACTGCAAACTGGGCGCCATAATCGACTCTCCAGCTGACAGCAAGCATCCTTCAAAAAGGTCTCACAGAGACAGATAACTGGTGCCAGCGCCATGGTTTAAAGCCAAATGCCAAAAAATGTATAGTCATACCCTTTGGCAAAAACAATGTGCCCACAAATTACCACATTGGCGGAAACCCATTAAGTACAGAAAAAGTTATTAGGGACCTGGGGACCCAAGTTGATAGCAATCTTTCCTTTGAAAACCACATTGCCAAAGTGGTTAGAAAGACCTTCTACATAGCCTACCTCATCACGAAGGGTTTCACATCTAGATCAAGAGAGATAATCGTGCCCCTTTATTCATCCCTCATCAGGCCCATCATAGAATACAATGCCCCTTTTGGGATGTACCTTACCCGACACCTGCAGCAATTAGAAAGACCCCAAAAGTATCTCACCAAGAGGATCAAGGGTCTCAAACAGATGCCATATGCTGCTCGGTTAAAAAAACTCCAGCTCTACTCAGTTGCATACCGCCTACTTGAGGCGATCTATGCCTGACATACAAAGCTATGTCAAATCCAGAATTAATGGACATGCTCCACCTCAGTAAATCTAAATCCCTTAGAGCCACACGCTCGAGGGACTTGAACCTCAGCACAGAAATAAATAGAACTTGCTGGAGGGACAGGTTCATAACCCAGAGGCTCCCTTCGCTCTGGAATAGAATTCCAGTTCATGTGAGGCAGAGCACCTCACTGAATCTCTTCAAGAAGAATCTCGATAGGTGGATGGGGGATCGTAGGTTTGTCCCAGGGATTACTCCTGTGTTACTATTAGACAGAGGCACAGTAAACTAAACCTTAAAAAGGGCACAGTATACTCAAATCAAGGGGTGGCGTAAGCCATACAGAATCGGGCTAGGCTTATAATTGCCCCAGGGCAGATAGCCTAGTATGAACCTATGAACCTATTAGATACGCGTTATTAGTAGAGGGCTGTCAGTGTACATGAGGCAGTTGCTACACTGCCTCAGGAGAGCCAAGTCAACAAGGCTTGCAGAAGAAACTAGGGTAGTCCAGCTGTCCATAATGCCAGATTTGAAGAACTTATCACAATGGGGGTGCTTTTAGGACTGATCTAGGAGGTGCTCTGTACATGGGTATTTCTGATGGGGTTTTTGGCTGGTAGTTTAATAGGTCACAGCTCACTAGCCATACTTCTTAGACTGGAAATGTACTAAAGATGAGGACTACAATAATGTATTACAGTTGTATCTAAGAGAAAAATTGTCAAAATTATCTGTCCGGCTATGGTGCATAATTGCACGGCAGTATGCGGTGCTGCACCACATGCAAACAAGCAGAAATCAACTTAAAGGCAGAGCTTAAATGACAGAAGCTAAAAAAAAAAAAAAAAAAAAAAAAAAACTTAAAAAAATCAAAAGAACCAATGAGGCTGCTTACTCCAAGCTCTAGACCAATCACTCTTCACCAGACAGGTTCCGATCAGCACACTTCTCTCACAAGGGTGCTGAAGGGCCCCTTGCAATCAAAGATGGCTTGAAAATGTGCTCAGAATACAACAGCAAACCTGTATCTGGACTATGCTACAGCTACTAGCTACATTAATTAAGCAGGAAACACTAAAAAAATGTTTTAAATAGCAGAAAAACAGCAGTGAGACACTACAAGATGCTTTAAACAGCAGCAAAACATCAAGGAGAAACTAAAGAACATATTAAACAGCAAACAAATCACTGCTTGGCAGGAAAACAGAACAACCAGTACAGATGCTTTGCAAACAGTGAAAAGTACCAACAATTACTTTGCAAACAGTGGAAATAGCAAAAAAAAAAGCTTTGCAACAGTTTATAGTATTAAAATACAGTCTTAAATAAGCAGAACACCATAAAAAGTGCAGTAAATAGTATAATGAAGCAAAAAAAAAAACAGGCAATGTATGATTTTTGGGAAGCTCAGAAGCCTCTAGTTGTCTAGTATCTTAGCTCAGAGTTGTGGTTGGAAGCCCACCTCAGTTCAGCTCGGTTATTCATGGCCTCAGTAACCCTTTCAAAGAACTCAAATAGGTTCAGCAGGCATAATGTGCCTTTTACAAAGCTTAAGTGGTGATTATTCAGGGATTTAGGTCACCTACACTGTTGTTTACAAATTCAGCTATAATATGTTCTGTTGCCTTGCAAACAATACTGGTAAGACCAGTAGCCCTGTAATACCTAGGTTCAGTAAAAGGACCATTTTTTATTCAAGGGCTCCACAACTGCTGTTCTCCATGCCTTGGAGATATAACCAGAGGAAAGTCTCAGGTTAATGCCTGTACTCTATTCTTGACACTGTGTAACATTGCATGTGGTCTGTTAATGGGATGCTTATCAACATGACTTTACAGACAGTTTAAGCCTATTACACAAGTGTAGACTGAATGTGGTGGTAAATTGATGGCTCTGGATGTACTGCATTGTACTTTTACCATCTGTGTAATGCCCTTTGTAACAGTACATTCTCTTTGCTTGTTTGCAGAAGAAAACAACAAGCCTATCTAAGCTGCCATCCATCAGCTCTTCTTCACTTGTCTTGTGCCCTCTCGAATACCTCCATGGACTCCTTCTCCTTAACCCACTTCAACAGCTCATTCCTGACTTTACTGTAAATGCTATTGCTTGGCATGGCTGCCACATTATCATGACAAGCAAATCCTGACCGATCTGACTTATCTATTTGTCTCCTTAACTGGAATCAGTGGCACAGGTCAGCTGTTGACAAGCATGCTGCTATATCCATTAACAAGCATGATGCCATATGATAGATCAGGAAAGGAGTGTTGTTTTTCACAGAATAAATGCATTCCCTACATCTGTACGGTCTACAGTTTCTGTTTAGTAAGGAATTTGAGATGATGTTTATGTTATGCTTGTGTTGTACATTATTATTCAGCAGGGTCATAAAAGAGCTTTTTTTTCTTCAAAGTCAAGTCAAAGTGAACTTTATTGTCATTCAGAGTGCACAACAGCACACCTGAATGAAATTGCTTTACTTCGAACTCAATGTGCATACAACATATACTGATAATATTACTACAACTATAACACATATATTAATGATAATTGAAAAATAACAACAGTAAGACATTTGTGCAGTGCAGTAACAAGTACAATGACATGCACCAAGACTATTCCACTTACATGCCTTTGTCGGTACCCAAAATATTGCACAGATAATATATTGCACATATCAGAATCAGACAGATTTCAAATTGCACAGAATGCTAACTTGGCATATTGCACAGAATGTTAACTTGGACTTTCATAGAGTTAATTGCATATGTCTGTGAATTACTTTAGCGTTGTTACGCCAGACCTCGATGACCAGCATGGTGTATGTTATTACCGCAGTTCAGAAGTCTGATGGCTTGTGGAAAAAAGCTTCTATTAAATCTGGTGGTTTTGCAACGCAAGCTGCAGTATCTCCTGCCTGAAGATAAACAACAGAATAGTCCATGGGCAGGTTGAGTGCAGTTTTTGACTATTTTCATGGTTCTGCTGGGGCACAGAGCAGAGTGCAAGTCCTGGATAGATGGGAGCATGGAAATGATTATTCTCTCCGTCACTTTCACCACCCTCTGGAGAGATTTGCGATCTGAAACTGCAGTTTCCCTACCACACTGAGAGATTACTAGTCAGGATGCTTTCAATGGTACTCCTGTAGAAGGTTGTGAGAACTGAAGATGGTAGTTTTGCTCACCTCACACTCCACAGAAAGTGTAGATGCTGTTGCACCTTCTTTACAATGTGATTAGTGTTCATTGACCAAGACAAGCCTTCAGCGATATGCACCCCCAGGAACTTGGTGCTCTTCACCCTTTCCACTGTTTCTCCTTTGATTGTGAGTGGAGAATGAGCCTTGCATCTCTTCTTGAAGTCTACTATTACCTCCTTTGTTTTGTTCACATCGAGAGCCAGGTTGTTGTTGCCACACCAGACAATCAGTTGACTCACCTCCTCTCTGTAGACTTTTTCATCACCATTGCTGATGAGACCCACCACTGTATTATCATCCACAAACTTAATAATGTGGCTTGCGTTGTACCTAGTGATGCAGTCATGTGTCAGCATGGTGAACATCAGGGAACTCAGGACACGTCCTTGAGGTACTCCATTGTTCAGTGTGATGCTCATCGAGGTGTTGTTGCCTACGTATACCTTTTGTGGTCTGTCAATAAGAAAGTTCAGAATCCAGTTGCATAAAGGAGTGCTAATATCCAGGTGGACCAGTTTCCCAATCAGATGTTGGAGGATGACTGTGTTGAAGGCCGAGCTGAAGTCAATAAATAACATGCAGACATAGCAGTTTTTGTTCTCTAGATGTGCCAAGGATAAGTGAAGTGCCAGTGAGATGGCATCTGCCATACAGTAATTGGATCTATAAGCAAATTACAGTGGGTCCAATGTTGCAGGAAGGCTTGATGTTAAGTAGCCTTTGACCAGTTTCTCAAAGCACTTCATTACAGTGGAGCTGAGAGCTACTGGGTGGTAGTCATTCAAGTTTCAGGGTGGAGACTTCTTGGACAGTAGTATAATGGTTGTATTCTTGAAGCACTTGGGTACTGTGGCTTGATGCAGACAAATGTTGAATATGTCAGTGAGAACAGTAGTTAATTGGTCAGCACAGTCTCTGAGCACCTGCCCCATAATATTGTCAGGACCAGCTGCTTTTCTTGAGTTTACCTGTCGCAGCACCCTTTGAACATCTGCTCTGTGAAAGTAGAGCACATCATCTTCTTGGCTGGTGGGCAGTTTCCTTGCCATTGCATTGTTTCCTTTCTCGAACCTGCTGAAGTAGGTGTTGAGCTCATTGAGAAACTCTGTGTTATCATGACATTGAGAAGGTAGGGGTCTGTAGTCTGATACAGATTGTATACCTTGCCACAGATGCCTGGAGTCTAACAGGTCCGAGAAGTGACCCTGAATTTTCTGTCCATAGGTCCACTTAGCTTCTCTTATTCCTCTACTTAGTTTCACTTTGGCTTCCCTAAGGGCATCTTTATCTTTAGATTTAAAGGCAGGATTGAGTGCCTTCAAGAGCTCGTACACTCCACTTATGAGCCAGGGTTTCTGATTCACTCGTGTGATGATGCTCTTGTTGACTGCACATCATCCACACACTTTGATATATAGGCCATCACGAACTCTGTGTATTCATCCAGGTTAATTTTCTGGTCCATAGTAGCTGCCTCCTTTAATATATTCCAGTCCATGCTTTCAAAGCAGTCCTGGTGTGCTGAGACTGCTCCCTCTAGCCATACCCTTATTTGTTTCCTGGATGGCTTTCCTCTGATTAACAATGGTCTATATGCTGGTAGTAGCACAATGGAGACATGATCTGAGTTACCCAGATGTGGACGAGGAACTGTCTTATATGCTAGCCTGACATCGGTGTAGACTTTATCCAGAATGTTCTCTCCCCTCACTGCAAAGACCACATGTTGGAAGTAATGAGGTAAAACTGTTTTCAGATTTGTTTGATTAAAATCACCTCCTATTATGTGAGCAAACTCCAGATTCTGGTTTTGTAGCTCACTGATTTACTGGTAAAGTGTATTCAGTGCCTCGTTGGTATTGGTGGGAAAATATGCCATTGTGATGCTCACTCCACTGAACTTGCTTGGCAGATAGAAAGGTCTGTATTTCAATGACATAAACTCGATATTTTCAGAGCAGTGTTGAGTAATTCAACTCACAGTTGGTGTACCAGTTATTGTTGGCATAGCTACAGACAACCCCTTGATTTTCCACAGAGTGCCTGTTTTTTGTCTCCTCTAAATAATGTAAAGCCTTCTACATTACATACAGTCACAGCCCTTAAGGCTAAACAACACACCTGATACACTTGTAATAGGTGACTCTATCATCAGGCACACTGACGTCCCGCTCACCAGGCTGAACAAGGAGAAGGTCACGGTGAGCTGCCTATCGGGTGCTAGGATCCGCCACATAACACAAGCACTCAGGTCACTCCAAGGCAAGTACAAATATGACTCAGTCATTGTCCATGCTGGTGTGAATGACCTGAGACGTACCTCTCTGGACTACATGAAAAGAGACATAGAGGAGCTCTCTGGGCATGTAGCCCAGGCCGGTATGACCCTGACCTTGAGTAGCATCTTACCCTCACCAAGAATGATGCCACAGTATGAAGACAAGATTATCAATTTCAACAATTGGCTTAAGTATTGGTGTCATTCAAAGGGGATCCAATGCCTGTCAGCCTGGGATGACATGCTCGACAAGCCACGATGCTCGCTAGGGAGGGCTTGCACCTGTCACCCTGGGCTTTCGGATATTGGCAAAGGCTCTTGCTACCCCCATAGCGCCTTTTTTAGGCAAGGCTCAAAAGACAAACCCACCTCCATAGGTATCACAAGGGATAAGAAACTAAGAGTAATGCTACTCAACGCCAGAAGTCTAAACCTCAAGATGCATGCACTCAAAACTCTCCTTAGCATGGAGAACATCGATATCTGTGCAGTAACAGAAACCTGGTTCAGGACTCCTGAGAGCACCCCAGCACTACCAGGTTATACCTCATACCATGCTTTTGGCCCCAAAACTTGGACCGAACCACAAAGGAGGGGAGTATCGATATTCATCAAAGATACCCACACCTCCAGGTTGGTGGCAAAGCACGAAGCATCAGAGACTATCCATGTGCAACTAACAGTGGGTAAAACTGCCTTCCAGTTTATAGCCTGCTACAGACCACCCTCCCAAACCCAGGAACCCCACTCGGCCTTCCTGAGAACACTGGAAAATATGAAGGTCTCTCCAAACACCATTATATTGGGCGACTTCAACTACCCAAACATAGATTGGGAGCATTACTCTAGCTCCAACACCCTTGCCCAAAGGTTCCTAGAATTCATAAACTCAAATGCTATGGAACAACTTGTTACCACTCCCACAAGAGGGGAAAACATACTGGACCTGATCATCACCAACATGAGGATTCTATGCTCCAGACCAGAAGTGTATCCCTCACTGGTAAGATCAGACCATAAACTGATCTCACTGGATATTCACATCCCGACCCCACCCCCTGCCCAGAGAACCACAGTGAAAAACTTCTCTAAAGCAAATTTCACACTCCTCAAAACCGAGGTGGAATCCTTCAAAGCCCCCGGGCCTGTGGAAAATACGGCCCAGACCGCAGAATCCTTTATAAATGCATTCTATGAACACCTTCAGGAATGCATGGATCATGCAATCCCAAATAAAACCAAGACCCAATCCTCCAAAGGCAGACGACCTGTCTGGTGGACCCCAGCCATAAACAAACTATTCAATAGAAGGAGGAAGCTACTACATGATAGAGCAAAATCCCAAAAAGGGAAGGCATCTCTGATCAGTATTAGCAAAAAACTAAGGGCACACATAAAATCGTCAAAGGCCAGCTTCGAGAAAAATTGCACAGGACACTAAAGATAATCACAAGGCTTTCTTTAGTTATGTTAGGAACCTGGGTGTGAATTCCCAGATATGCTCAGAATTAGTCCAAAATGACAAAAAATACACTGATCCCACAGACATTGCCAACATCCTAGCTGACAGGTTCAGCGCAAACTCCCCCACCAAAAGGGCAAATATCTATCCCAGCAGAGTGCTGCCCCCGACATCTCAGATGCTCAGGTGGGAGCCGCCTCTCCAAATCAAAAACACAGCATCAATGGGACCAGACGGTGTCCCAGGCTGCGTCCTACATGAACTCCAAGAAGAGCTAAACCCAAACATAAAACTACTGTTCAGTCTCAGCCTTACTACAGGATATGTACCCAAAGAGTGGCGTACAGCAACAGTGGTCCCTCTCCACAAAGGTGGTGCCTCAACGGACCCTGGAAACTATCGCCCCATAAGCCTGACTAGCTTGGTCTGCAAAGCTATGGAAAGGATCATCATGGACCTCATAAATAAAGATATTGGGGACCTACAGACACTGGATCCTACCCAGTTTGGCTTTGTTAAGGGCAGATCCTGCCTTTTAAACCTGGTTGACTTCTTTGAAACAGTCACCAAAGCCATTGACGAAGGGAAGGTGGTCCACACAGCCTATCTGGACCTCGCAAAAGCCTTCGATACAATACCCCACTCGGGCATTATAGATAAGCTCACCAGCTTAAATATAAACCCCTATGTCACTAGATGGGTTGCAAACTGGCTCAAGGACAGAACCCACATGGTTAGAATTGCTGGAGCCATGTCAGACTCCAAACCAGTTACAAGTGGCGTCCCACAAGGCTCAGTCCTGGGACCTCTCTTGTTTGGTATATATTTCTCGGAGGTACAGGCCAACACGGAAGGACTGTGGCTGACCAAGTTCGCAGATGACTGCAAACTGGGCACCATAATCGACTCTCCAGCCGACACAAGCATCCTCCAAAAGGGCCTCATAGAAACAGACAACTGGTGCCAGAGCCATGGCCTCAAGCTAAACGCCAAAAAGTGTATAGTCATCCCCTTTGGCAAAAACAAAGTGCCCACAAATTACCACATAGGTGGTAATCCATTAAGTACAGAAGAAGTCATTAGGGACCTGGGGACCCAAGTTGATAGCAATCTCTCATTTGACAACCACGTGGCCAAAGTGGTTAGAAAAACATTTTATATAGCCCACCTAATCATGAAGGGATTCACATCTAGATTAGGGAGGTCATCGTGCCTCTTTACTCATCCCTCATCAGGCCCATAATTGAGTACAATGCCCCTTTGGGATGTACCTTACCAGCCACCTGCAGCAACTGGAAAGACCCCAAAAGTACCTCACCAAGAGGATCAAAGGGCTCAAACAGATGCCATATGCTGCCCGGTTAAAGAAACTCCAGCTCTACTCAGTGGCATACCGCCTGCTCAGAGGTGACCTGTGCCTGACGATAAGGCCATGTCCAACCTGGAATTAAGGGACATGCTGCACCTCAAAAAATCCAAATCCCATCGAGCTACATGCTCGAGAGACTTGAACCTCAGCACTGAAATAAATAGGACATGCTGGAGGGACAGATTCATAACCCAGAGGCTCCCTTCACTATGGAATAAAATCCCAGTCCAGGTTAGGCAGAGTCCCTCATTAACTCTCTTCAAGAGGAATCTTGATGAGTGGATGGGAGATCATAGGTTTACCCCGGGTATCACTTCTGTGTCACTGTTAGACAGAGGCACAGAATACTAACCTCGAAAAAGGGCATAGCAAAATTAATTTAAAATGGGTGGCGAAAGCCAAACATACTCTGGCTAGGCTTATAAATGCCCTAGGGCAGATAGCCTAGTATGAACCTATGAACCTATGAACATAGACTGCACTATCATTTATATTATTGTTTAACCATGTCTCAGTAAACATAAGTACACAGCTGTTTCTCACCTGCTATGAGTGGTTAACTCCAATCTTATGTAGTCCATTTTGCTATCCAAGGAGTGAACACTGGCCAGTAGCAAAGATGGGAGTACAGGTCTGTATGGATTAACTTTTAATGTGGCAGCGAGTCCAGCACGCTTTCCGCTCTTCCTTGTTGTTTCACATCTTTTTCTTTTTTTCAACTTCCTGTATGTGGTAGCAGACAGCTTTGCTTGAACAAGGCAATTTGGACCATGTATGAGTATAATTCCTAGTTCCTGTAGTTCGTGGAATGTTGTAGGCCTCACAGGCACTGCAGACAGCAGCCCATCAATCCTTTTGCACTGTGAGCTTAGGTGTCAAATTTCCAGTAAACTATCTCTATCATAACTTAGATTTTCGTTCTGTGTTCTGTATTGTTGTAGGCCTCACATGCCCTGCAGACAGTAGTCCATTAATCCTTCTGCACTGTGAGCTTAGGTGTCAAATTTCCAGTGAGCTATCTCTGTCATAACTTAGTTTTCCTTCTGTATTTTCCCCAGATTCTGCTTTTTTGATGATTTTGTCATAAAACAAGACAAATAATTTACATTTTCCTGTTGAGCTGAAGCAGCCACTGCCACACAGAGCTCCACCATTTTTTTTTGTAACACTTTTTTTCTTACACTTAGTCTCAATTTCCCTTCAGTGCATTTACCTCAGAGTTCATGAGATTACTCTCCCTGTAGAACTCCCTGATCGACTACACTACAATGACTATGAAACAGTGGCAGACAACTTTGCAATTAAGCCATGATAAAGGACAAATTATTATTCCAGGGATAAAAATTCAAAGGGGGATATTTCAGGGTGACTTTCTGTCACTGCTGCTATTTTGCCTTGCTCTTAACCCATTAAGCTGTCTACTTAACAGTTTAGGCCATAGCTATAATTTGACTCCTAGAAAACAACAAAGTGTAAAGATTTCTCATCTCTTTGTCGATGATTTGAAACTGTATAGCTCATCTGGTGAGGAACTGAAAGCACAATTGCAAGTTGTCAAGACTTTTTCAGATGATATAAGAATGTCATTTGGTCTTGATAAATGTGCAAAAGCCCTTCAAAGCAGAAAAACTGCAGCACCAAGAAAACATCAGTTTGGGACAAGAATGTGATATAAAAGAACTTGAGCAAGAGGGAGTGTATACATGCTTGGGAACTGATGAATGATCAGCAATAAAACATGATCAAATGAGAACAAAATTTAGTAAGGAGTACTTTAGAAGACTTAAATTAATCCTAAAAACTGCACTGACATCAAGGAATGAAATCCAAGCTATAAACCAATTTGTTCTTCCTGTCCTAACTTACAGTTTTGGAGCGACTGATTGGCCCCAAAAGGTGTTGGATAGATTAGATAAGAAAACAAGAAGGATGCTTCATGCTCATCAAATGATTTATAAAAATCAGTGCATACCAAGATTATATATTTCCCACTCTGAAGGAGGGATAGGTCTCCTTGAAACTGATTACATGTACAGATCTGCAATCATGGGACTCCACACATATCTGCTGAACTCACAAGACCCAAATGTAGTGAAAGTTTTGAAACATGTAGAGAATAAATCTAAGATGACTTCCCTGCTTAGGCTAACAGAAGCATATTGGTGTCAAGCAGGAATGGAAATCAAACCACAAGTAGATAAACATCAGGCAGCAACTGAATGTACCAAAAAACAAAAGAAAGAATGTACGGTGAAGTTCCAGATGAGAAGGCAAGAAATGTGGAAAATGCATAAATATAGTTGCAAGTACAGAAAACTTCTGGAATAACCTCATGTTGATCAGGAATGAACTCAGGAATGTTAAGGAGAGGCAAATTCAAACCAAGGGATGAAAAGTTAACACTGACGACACAAGACAGTGGGCTACGTACGCATTGGTTTACAAAGTCCATTGAACATGTGGGAGAAACAGACAAATGTAAGGTTTGTAAAACATAATTGGAAACAGTTGCACACCTCATTGCTGGTTGCAACAAACTAATGGCAGAAGGACTATATACTGAAAGGCATAGTATGGCAGGACTGTTACAGTGGAGATTGTGCAAACATTATGGTACTGAAGTGGCTGAAAAACACAGGAAACATGAGCCACAAAGCATCAAAAAAATGATGAAGTCTACATTACATGGGATCATCCATTACCAAAAGATAGACTAGAAAAAAGAAGACAAAAGTGACACGTATAATTGAAATCGCCACACCCAGAGACTACAGTGTCTTGCGTACAGAGAGACACAAAGTTATAAAATATCAGGATTTGCAGGCAGAAACAAAAGCAATGTGGAAGAAAAATATCCAGATAGTTTCAACAGTAGTAGGATCAATGGGTCTTATAAAAAAGAATCTACAATCAAATTTAGATATGTTACCAATATATGTAACTCGATACAAATTGCAGAACAAGTCATTACTGGGCACATTGTGGGTGCTGGGAAGAGCACTTCTGGCAGACATCAAAGACTGAAACAATACTAATTTCATGAACTTTAATTGTACTTGGATTTAGGGGTCCAATCCCCTCTTGGTATTAGAAACCCAAAAGATTTGGAGAAATAAAAAAAAATAGAACTCAGGGTTCATAAGATTGCTCAGGGTCCAAATGGAGAGAAGAAATCAGCAAGAAAAGGAGAGAAGTACCGATGTTATTGAGTTCATCCCCAAGTTTTGGTGTGTACCTTCACATGGTAGATCCTGTTTCCACAAAATCTCACCAAAACGAAACTGACATATAGACTGTATTTTACATAGCATATGTCATGGAGAAAGGCAAGTTAAAAATAAAAAAGACACAGATTCCAGTATAAAAAAAAAAGATAAACAGAAAGAAAAACTGACAGTGTAGAATCCTCAAGACATGAAAACACTCTTGCAATGTTGTTAGGCCAGGCTTAGAAGGAGGAGGATGCCCCCCCCCTCCAGATTGTACAAGATAGTAGTAGTCCACAAAACACAAAAACTGACAGGCCAAAAAGAGCCATAAAAATTACAAAGTGGACTATTGTGGATAAGGAAGAAATTACGTATTGTTACTATTATGCAAGAAGCCTAGAATTTCCTGAAAAGGATATGCAGAAAAGTTACAAGAAAAAATAAAAGAAAGAAAACTACAACTACTTGCACAAGAAAAATGATCAAATGCTTCAAAGAAAAAAATTATATTAATTCGTACTAAAGATTTATGAAAAACATTACATAGATGAAGGAACGTTAGGGCACCTTGAAAAAGAAGTGACAGACGAAGTGCAAAAATATAAAGAACAAAATCCAGAGATTTTTAAAAGGTATAGAAAAAAACATGTATACAAGGAAAAAAGGAGATCTGGCCTGCTGCAATATTTATGCAAAGGAGAAAACTATACTAATTAATGCAAAAATGCAACTCCAAAGATATCTGAAGAGAAATGCAGACAAATGCATCTGGATATAAAACATTTCTGAACACAAAATATAAGAAAACAAAGGGGGATTATAGAAATGAGGATTAGTAAAATGGAAATTACACAAATAGAAATTGAAATTATGGATTATCTGTGAAATGAAAAATTTAGTGAGAAGAATCCAACACGGGCAATGTTGCAGCATGATGGAATTAGGGATATGAAGGGGATTTGCAGCATGAAGATGATGCTCTGGGGCCTTCTGTTGGAGACCAGTATGAAACTCCAATTGAAGATGTACAAGGGAAGAAGCAGGAAAGAGTGGCAACTCTGACACACGTAATTTTTGGAGTGATGGACCAAAGGGTCCCTATGTGAAAAAGCAGCAAATGAAGCAGGGTGCCTCTGAAGAGGATATGGAACAGGGAGATTTTCTGGAACATTCTGTAGATTACTTGTAGGAAACAGAGACCAAACAAGACACTCTCCATCCAGAAAAATATGTTTTAATGGAAGACCTGTTTGAATTAATAAAGATGGATAGATATATTAAGCAAGATGAAAGAAATAGATTACACACAGTAAATAAGTCCCAAAATGCAAGAAGATGGGTAAAACAGATTAACACAGTAATTAGGACTATTAAGAGAAATTCATGTGATATAAATGAAAAAGAAGTTATGTACTTACCATAATGTTCCATGTGAGTTGTTTATCTCGCCTTTATTCTCACTGATGGGTTCTGAGCCAATCCTCGGCTCCGACACGGCCAATAGTAAAGCTCAAGGTTTGCCAGTAGCTCGAGACCAAGCCCCTTATCCCACAGTGCACTGCTGGAATTACCTCAGATCTTGTTTGCTGTGAGTATATATACCCTTTTATTTATTTCTACAAGGAAGCACTTCCCCAAGCGGAAGAAGTATTGAATAACCAGGATGGTACTAGCCTCTAAGTCAACTGTCAGCCAGGAGGGGGAAGGAGGGAGGGACGTGAGAATAAAGGTGAGATAAACAACTCACATGGAAAGCTATGGTAAGTACATAACTTCTTTATGTGAAGTTGTTAAATCTCACCGTTTATTCTCACTGATGGGTAGCGTCCCTAGCACCCTCAATCTTGGGTGGCTCATGGAAGTATGTTTTTCAGTACCGTGGAACCAAAGGAAGACCCGTCCCTGGAAGCCTTATCTACTCTGTAATGTGTGATAAAGGTATGAGGTATGAGGCTTAGACCAAGTGGCTGCAGCACAAATATTGTCAAGGGGCAATTTAGTTTGAAAGGCAGAAGACGTAGAAACGGCTCTGGTAGAATGAGCCTTAGGTTTGAGTGTCAATGGCATGCTAGCATTCGCATAAACAAAGGATATACAATCTGATAACCATTTAGATTAAGTTGTTTTAGCCACTGGATTACCTTTTATGGCTTCCGAAAAGGATACAACAAGTTGATCTGATTTTCTAATATCCTTAGTTCTGTCAAGATAAAATCTGAGCTGTCTGTGTACATCAAGTTTGTGCAGCATGTATTCCAATTTGTTAGAGTGACCTGACTGATATTGGATTCAGAACAGACTTTAGGCAAAAAGGAGGGGTTTGTTCTGAGAGATACTCTATCAGCATGGAAAATCATGTAAGGAGGCCTAACAGATAATGCTTGAAGTTCTGACACTCTGCGGGCAGAAGTAATGGCTACCAGAAATATAGTCTTCTGGGACAAATATTTGAGATCACAAAAGGATGCTGGTTCGAAAGGGGAGAGAATAATTTGAGACAGCATAAAATTCAAATTCCAGGGAGAATAAGGAATTTTGACAGGAGATCTCATGTGAAAGGCACCTTTAAGAAAAGCCTTACATTACTTATGGCTCATAACATTCAACCCATCGAATCCAAGGTGGAAATTTGATATGGCGGCTAACTGGACTCGAACTGTGGCAGCTGCTGCTCCTTCTTTAAAAATCTTTATCAAAAATTCTAAAATGGACAATAGAGGAGCTTGGAAAGGGTCGATTTTCTGTATGTTGGCCCAGATTGAGAACCTGTTCCACTTACTGCGGTACAGTTTCCTGGAGGATGGCTTGTGAGAAGACTAAAGGATTTGTCTTGTATCATCTGAGAGCGAATGAAGCCTGGCAATTAAGGGAAGTGGATTAGCCAAGCAGTCAGTTTTAGGGACTGCAGTGAAGGATGGAGGTCCCCTGACGGGTGTGTTAGAAGGTCAGGAACTGGGTCCAGGATCCATGGATCCTCCAGTAGATGATGGTGAAGGAAGGGGAACCAAATCTGTCGAGGCCAGTAGGGAGCTATGAGGATAACTGTCCTTCCCAGTGATTTTGCTTTCTGTAAAACCTTGGGTATCAATGCAATAGGTGGGAATGCATAAAGGAGACCCGGATGCCAATCTTGTACGAGTGCATCTCTTGAGGAATATCCCGGAGGTGGTATTAGGGCAAAGTAGCTTCTGCATTTGGTATTGATGTGACTGGCAAAGAGGTCGCAGCAAGGCTGGCCCCATTTGTGGAAAATCAGATCCACAACTAGGTTGAGAGACCACTCGTGAGGCAACAGTATTGCCCTGCTTAGCTTGTCCGCTGTCAGAAAACGGTCGGACGACACAGCCCATTGCCATACCCTGAGTGCTTCTCGACAAAGGGAGTAAGACTTGGTTCCTTCCACCTTGTTTGTTCAAGTACCAGACCACTGACATGTTGTCCGTCTGAATTGCAATTGTCCCTAGAGGAAGAGAGTCCTGAAAGTACTGCAACGCCAGAAGTACCGCTCTCAACTCCAGAACATTGATATGTAGATGTAACTCTTAATCCGTCCATGTGCCTTGGGCAGTCTTTCCCTGAAAATGCCCCCCTCCACCCTATCAGGGAAGTGTCCGTGGTCACAGTGGCTACTGGGGGAGGGGGGGCAAAGGGTCTTCCGATTGTAACATGAAGAGACGTCAACCACCACTGAAGGTCTCTCTTGCAAGAATCTGTGATGAGAATCATGTAGTGCATCATTTTGGTAGGACCATTGAGCGAAGAGGAGCCATTGAAGGATTCGCATATGCATCCTTGCGAGTGGTACAACCAGGATTGCTGCCGCCATCCACCCTAGTACTTTCAAGACCTCTGCTGCTGTAGCTTTGTTCTTTGACACCAGTGAGATAACGTGTTGGCAAAGAAGTGAGACTCTTTCAATTGGAAGATGTAGAGTGGTGGTTGAGGTATCTAACTCTGCTCCTACAAAAACGGTATGCTGCGATGGCAATAAGGCAGACTTTTTGAAGTTGATTGTAATGCCTAATTGATGGCAGAGTGTCAGAGTATATTGTGTTGCCTGAGTCAGTTGATGCCTGGTGGTAGCAGTGAGGAGCCAATTGTCTAGGTATGGAAACACCTGGAATCCTATACGCCTTAGGTGAGCCGTGAACACTGCCATGCATTTGATGAACACCCTGGGGGCTGTAGTGAGACCAAAGGGCAGGGCTCGAAACTGGTAATGATTGGCTCCCAGCTGGAAACGCAGGTGACCCCTGGAGCATCTGTTCATCTTTATGTGATAGTACGCGTCCTTGAGATCTATGGAGCACATCCAATCGCCTTTCCCTAGGAAGGGAAGAATAGACTGAAGCGTGACCATTCGAAACTTCTCTTTCTTTACAAATTGGTTGAGTCTGCTGAAGTCCAAGATAGGTCTCCAGTCCCCTGTTTTCTTTGGTACCAAAAGGAATCTTGAGTAAGTTCCGAATCCAACTTGGTCTGCTGGGACTGGTTGGATGACTCTTTTTTTTTCTAGCAATTTTTGGACCTCTACGATTGCTTGTTCCCTGAGATTGGGTGGAACATCTGGGATTCTGCTTACAGGAGTAAGTGGGGAAGAGAACGGTATGAAATATCCTCTGGAAATTATGCTTTGTACCCATGTATCTGATGTTATGTTTAGCCAGGCTTCTGGGTACAAAGACAAGTGACCCCCGACTGCCTCCAGAGCTGAACATCCAGGCCCCCTTTCAGGAGCGCTGGTAGGGCTAACCAGAGAACTGGCCTCTGTCACCCTGTTGCTGTGGTCCCCCTCTGCTGTGTGGGTGGCATCTTCCGTTATAACCCCCTCCTCTGCCTCTAGAGGGGGTTTCTCCATGTGTGTCCTGAAAGGCTCCCTGTGCTTTTCGAAACCATATTTTCCCTCCCCTAGGGCCCTTGGGGTAGGGCTGAGTAGGGGTAGAAAAACAGACTCCAACGGCAGATAGGGTCTTGCCTTCCTGCTAACACCTGGTTAAAGTTTTCTTTACTTTAGGCCCAAACAGTGATGAGCCATCAAATGGGGTGTTGATAAAGGAAGACTTAAAAGGTTCTGCAAAGGAACAGAGACGCATCCAGGCTTGTCTCCGCAGAGCAATGCCTGAACTAGCTGCTCTACTCGAACCATCAGCTGCATAAGATATGAGACGCATGGATGAGTTTACAACCGAGTTTAGGGTAGCAAGCTGTGTGTTGACTTTGTCGGCAACCCCTGCAGCTACCGTACCCTGGAGAGTATCTCCTAGCTCTTTCAGGAGATCTCTTTGCAGGCTCGTAAAATGGGTTATATAGTTCAATGATCACAGAGAAAAAGTCACTGAACTAAACATGCGTTTCCCATATCTATCCATGATCTTAGAATCTCTGTTAGGAGGATGGATAGATGTGGATGTTTCAGACACTTCCTTTTTGGTGGCTGCAGGTACCACCATGGCATCAACAGGCACTCCTTTGGTCAAAAAGGCTTTGTCCACCAGGGCAGGGATTAATTTATTCAGCTTCCGAGGGACAGGTTCCATGGCCTCCAGTGACTCCCACTCCTTACAAGAGATCAGCTCCATGAGCTCATTGTAAGGCGGAGACACCCAAGAAGTGGAAGGTTGAGACCCAAAAGCCTTCAAGAGCACTGACTCGTCCTCAGTATGGGTTTTGGACTGCCAATCGCCCCTCTGACTAAGGATCTCTAATATCTCCGCAAAGGAGATATCCTCAGAGGGGGATCGAGGGGACCCTTCTGAGTCATCCAAGTCCGTGTTGGATGTCAAAGACTCCTGTGGGTAGTCTAAGTGCCTCCT
Source organism: Protopterus annectens (assembly GCF_019279795.1). Classification (NCBI taxonomy): domain Eukaryota; kingdom Metazoa; phylum Chordata; order Ceratodontiformes; family Protopteridae; genus Protopterus; species Protopterus annectens. The sequence continues at coordinate 1,560,301,984 of NC_056732.1, forward strand.
CTTGAACAGGCTTTTCCTGGGTACCACCTCAGTGGGAAGATCTGGGGAGATCTTGGAAGAGCAGGTCACGCCCTGTGGGGCCACTTGAGGCACGGGGTCTCTATGCTTAGGGGGACCGGTAGACATAGAAGCGGACACAGGAGCTTGAGGGGAGAAGGAAGCCCAAACTGGTGCCAATGATGTCTTAGGAGACAGGACTCTCCTCATGGCATCGAAAGCACCATGGCTCCGACAAGAAGGGGTAGATGGATCCGCCGGGACCGTCTGATCCTCCCGCACCGAAACCATGGGCTTCGAGCCCGAGGTAGGAGCCGAGCTCATCTGAGCCGAAATCCCGAGAGGAAGAGTCAGCACCGACAAATCGGTCCGACTATCCTCCCCGGACCCGACAGGAAAGTGTCGGCACCTAGCGTCCTCGGTCAGCGTCGAGGATGTCCGAGTTGATGGAACTGATAACACCGGTGTGGGTCTCGGTTCCATAGGTTCGACAAGCATTGGTTCGGGCTCCTTCGGCTCCGAGAGTCCAGTACGGCTCAGAGAGGAGAAGTCAAGTCCGGTTCAATGGTCTTCGGCTCCGACGAAGTGGTTGGGGCCGACAACAATTTAGCAAGTCCTGGTGCCCGTAGAAGCTTCTGCACTAGCCAAACCATGTCCATATCAGAGAGGCTGACCGAAGACTTTGAGGAATGCACCGAAGGTGCTGACTGGAGCAGAGGAGGTGAGGGAACCTCAGAGACTGGCTCTAAGACTGGGAGCTGGCTCTGAACCAAAGGGACACACGGTTCCAAGGACTGTGGAACCGATGACCCTGTACCCTCTGATCTCTTTGCCTTCTTGGTTTGTTTAGAATCAGAAGATTTAGAAGAAGTGCTGGCACCTTCCTGGCTACCCAACGCCTCAGAGAAAGTATGCTGCAGCAACCCCCTATCTATGAGTTTTCTCCTCCTCTCTATGAGAACCCTAGATGAAAAAGAGTGGCTAATACTGCAGGAGTCTTGGAGGTGTTTAGCCCCTAGACAGTAAACATATTGGACATGTCCATCCGTGACGGACATTTTCTGTCCACAATCTGGACATTTCTTAAACCGTGATTTGGGGTGAGACTTTTCTCTCTCATCCGACATATTGTAAAGAGGCACACCACAAAATTAACCTGTAAAGGTTAAATACAGGGATAACTAAGCCCACACTAAACAATATACTAAGAAGAAGTAAAAATTGTTAAACTAAATAGGGCTAAGAAAGGGCCCAACACAGGGCACTATCACTACAATCTAACCTACTTTAAACTATTATTATTTTTAACAAGAAACACACACACTAAATATGAATAATCTCTCAAAAAGAGAAGAAAAAAGGTTTTAAAACTTGCGATTTATCAAAATGGTCCAAGCTAACTGGATCACTGAGATCTCTCTTGCCGCGGCAAACTAGATCTAAGGTAATTCCAGCAGTGCATTGTGGGATAAGGGGCTTGGTCTCAAGCTACTGGCAAACCTTGAGCTTTGCTATCGGCCGTGTCAGAGCCTAGGATTGGCTCCGAACCCATCAGTGAGAATAAACGGCGAGATTTAACAACTTCACATATAATATTTTACTGTGCAGGCAAATTAATAATGAATAAAGTGTTACCACAAGCATGTAGAGTAACAAACAAAAGAAAGGAAACAAGTAAAATGCCACCATGGAACCATCAAATAGATGAAACTATAAAGCAATTAAGACAAGAAGTATCACTGTTAGAAGAATATTGAAAAGGGAACAGATCATGAAAACCACATAGATTTGGTAAAAGGAACACACGGTATCAAAACAGACCAAGATTTATCATGTACTGTTGTCAATAAACTGAAAATACCAGCACAGGCAGAAAAACTTAGATGGTATGTAGATATAAATAAAGGAAAAGTACAAATTAAGCAATTCATTGATGATATAAAAAGATTTTATAGATAAATGGAAAACAAAGTACAAGGAATAGATGCACTATCAAAAAAGAAGAAATAGGCACATTTTGGGAAAGTATTAATGAAGGCCCTGTTGAATTTAACAAAGATGCTGAATGGCTAGAAAAATTAAAAGAAATTTTAAGGAGCTGTAATTTAGAGGACATGAAATGGGATGAAGTAATGGCCACAGAAACTGAGACAAAATTTAAGAAAAATCAGCTAACTGGAGAACCCCAGGCCCAGATGTAGTATCTAACTTCTTAGTAAAAGCATTAACATTTTTGCACAAACATTTAGCCCCGAGTATGAATTACTTATATGTGCATCGCAAACAGACACCAGCCTGGTTAACAACAGGAAAAACATATAATTCCTCAAGAGCGAGTTTATAAGCCCCCCTAAAAACAACAGACTAATAGCTTACCTTCCGACGAGATACAAATTATACACTCGAATTGATGGAGACAGGGTTTATAGCCATTTAGAACAAAAATTCAATTATGGCAATAGAACAAAAGGGTAACAGAAGAAAATCATATAGAACAAATAATCATCTGTTGCTAAATAAAGCCATAATAGAGAATTGCAAAAAGGGGATAATTTAATATGGCATGGACAGATTACAAAAAAAAGCATTTGACAGCATCCTGGGTTCATGGATAAAGGAATGTTTACAGATGTATAGGATATACCCTACATTGATCAATTCCATTACAGTGACCATGAAACAGTGGCAAACCACTTTGCAGCTGGACCATGACAAATGGCAAATTATTATCCCAGGGATAAAAATTTCAAAGGGGAATATTCCAAGATGACTTGTCACTGCTGCCGTTTTGTCTTGCCCTTAACCTATTAAGCTGTTTACTTAACAAATTAGGTTATGGTTACAATTTGGTTCCCAGAAGGGGTAGACGGATCCGCCAGGACCGTCTGATCCTCCCGCACCGAAACCATGGGCTTCGAGCCCGAGGTAGGAGCCGAGCTCATCTGAGCCGAAGCCCCGAGAGGAAGAGTCGGCACCGACAAATCGGTCCGACTTTCCTCCCCGGATAGTTTACTGTTTAATGATTTCCCATCTACTTTTTGAGGATGACTTAAAACTGTATAGTTCATCAGATGAGGAGTTGAAAGCACAACTGCAAATGGTTAAAACTTTCTTAGGTTATAAAGGAATGACATTTGGTCTTGATAAATATACAAAAGCAACATTTAAAACAAGAAAGCTGCAGCACCAAGAAAATACCAACTTGGGATAGGAATGTGATATACAGGAACTTGAACAGGAGGAAGTGTATACACGTTTGGAAACAGATGAAGGATCGGCAATAAACCATGAACAACTGCCAATAGAGCTCATTAAGAAATTCTTCAGAAGACCAAAAAAAAGAAGTTATGTACTCACCATAATGTTCCCTGTTTGTTGTCCATGATCTCGCCTTCTTTCTTGCTGGCTTGGTCAGAGCCGATACTCGGCTCCGACTTGGCCGCATTCTAATGCTCGAGAGCTTCCAATGGCTCGAGGCTAGACACTATTCCAGCATGCCTAGCGAGAGTTACCCAGATCTCGTTTGTGATGACCCATAACACTAGACTGAACATATATATATATATATATATATATATATATATATATATATATATATATATATCTATATGTGTGTGTATTTATACCTATCAATACCACCAAGACAACAGTAATAGACCCTAAGCCTATACAATTCATGTGGCAGTAAGGGAATCACAGCACATATAGCCAAATACCAGATAATTCCTCTTGATCCTCCAGGAAGGGGGAAGGGGGTGGGATTCAAGAAAGAAGGTGAGATCATGGATAACAAACATGGAACGTTATGGTGAGTACACAACTTCTTTATGTTATGTTGTCCCTATCTCGCTTTCATTCTTGCTGGTTGGGACAGTGTCCCCAGCACCTTCTTTCTCGGGTGGCTCAAGGGAATAAACTCTTCAGAACAGTGGAACCAATGGATGTCCTCTTCCGGGAGGCCAGGTCTATCTTGTAATGAGTGATGAAGGTATGAGGATTAACCCAAGTAGCTGCCGCACAAATAGAGTCCAAAGGCAGTCTGGCTTGAAATGCAGTACAAGTAGACAATGCTCTAGTTGAATGCCCTCAAAATTTTCCTGGCAGTTGTTTGCACTGTGAAATATAACATAAGTGATGGTATCTCTAAGCCATTTTGATAAGGTTACTTTTGAGACTGAAGTTCCCTTTCTGTTTTCTGAAAATGATATAAACAATTGGACGGATTTTCTGAATTCTTTTGTCCTGTGCAAGTAGAAATGTAACTGTCTATGAATATCCTGTTGGTGGAGTTTATATTCCGCCTTGTTGCCATGATTAGGGAACAAAACGGGTAGTTCTACTGACTGATTTAAATTTGACTCAGAGTAAACTTTTGGTAGGAAAGAGGTATTGGTTCTGAGAGAAACTCTGTCTTTGTGAAAAATTAAATAAGGGGGACGAATGGAGAGAGCTTGTAATTCTGATACCCTCCAAGCTGAGGTAATGGCTGTCAAGAAGATTGTTTTCCAAGTCAAGAATTTCAGAGAAAAAGTAGCAGCTGGTTCAAAAGGAAGGAGAATCAGGGCAGCTAGAACTAAGTTTAGATCCCAAGGAGGAGGTGGTTCTCTTATTGGGGGTCTCAAGAGGATAGTACCTTTCAGGAAGGCTTTGCATAACCTGTGGGACATAATGTTGGAACCCATTTCTCCAACATGATAATTGGAAATAGCAGCCAGCTGAACTCAGATGGTGGCTGCAGCTGCCCCTTGGTTAAAAGTCTCAGTTAGAAATTCCAGGATCTTCAAAATGGGTGCAGAAAAAAAGTCAATATAATTTTTGACTCTAGCAGAAAGCTTTCTTGTTGTAGATTTATGAGAAGAGATCAAAATGGCATACTGCTGGGGGAATGTCAGGAAGCCTGGCTAAGACGGGAAGTGGAGTCTGAACAGAAGGGTGGAGAGTTCCTGACTGATGCACCAGGAGATCTGAAACTGGGTCCAGGATCCAAGGATCCTCCTGGAGATGGGACCATAGGAAGGGAAACCATATCTGATGAGGCCAGTAAGGGGCGATGAGGATTAACTTGCAACCCAGCGATTTTGCTTTCTGAAGAAATTTGGGTATTAGAGGAAATGGAAGAAAGGTATAAAGAAATCCTGGGGCCAATCATGAACAAGTCCATCCCTGGGTGACTGTGCTGGGTGGGGGACTAGGGCAAAATAGCTGCTGCATTTGGTACTGATGGATGTGGCAAAAAGGACTAGGGCAAAATAGCTGCTGCATTTGTTATTGATGGATGTGGCAAAAAGGTCGCAGCAAGGCTGGCCCCACTTGCAAAAAATTTGATTCACAATTTCCTGCTTCAGGGACCACTCGTGTGGCATCAGAATTGCGCTGCTTAGCTTGTCTGCTATCATGTTGGATCTCCCCGGAATGTGCGTTGCAATCAAAAAGCACAGAGAAGACACTGCCCACTGCCATACTCTTAGAGCCTCTCGACACAAGGGGTAAGACCTGGTTCTGCCTTGCTTGTTGATGTACCACACTATGGACATGTTGCCTGTTTGAATTGCAATTGTCCTCGTAGGTAAAGAGTCCTGGAGTGCTTGCAACACCAGAAGCACCACTCTCATCTCCAGGACATTGATGTGCAAGTGGTACTTGTGTTGCTGCCAAGTTCCTTGAACAGTCTGTCCCAGATAATGCCTCCCCACCCTATCTGGGAAGCATCCCTGGTCACTGTGCGTAATGGTTGGGGAAGGAGGAACAGCCTGCCTATCGTTCCGTGTGTAGACTGAAGCCACCATTGTAGATCTTTTTTGCAGGTCTCCGTGATGAGAATCTTGTGTGACATGGGTAAATCCTGCATGGACCACTGAGCAAATAGAAGCCACTGCAATATCCTCATATGGAAGCATGCCAAGGGAACTAGTGTTATTGCTGCCATCATCGAGCCTAGCACTTTGAGAACAAATCTTGCTTGAATCTTCTTTCTCCTGATCAAGATTGAAACCTGATGTCATATGGTTGACACTCTCTCTTGAGGCAATTTTGCTATCATGTCTTTTGTATTTAAATCTGCTCCTATAAATGTAATATGTCGAGAGGGCAACAAGGCAGATTTTTCATAGTTTATAGTGATGCCTAGCAGAGACGAATTGTCGTGTCCCTTGCCCTGATTAGTCGATGCTTGGTGGTGGTGGTAAGGAGCCAGTCGTATAGATAGGGAAACACCCGGAATCCTAGACGCCTCAGGTGAGCCATAACTACTGCCATGCATTTGGTGAACACTCTGGGGGCTGTAGTGAGACCAAAGGGCAGAGCTCTGAACTGGTAATGACTGGTTCCCAGCTGAAAGCGTAGATATCTCCTGGATCCCCTGTCCATCTTGATATGATAGCATGCATCTTGGAGATTGATGGAGCACATCCAATTGTCCTTTCCCAGAAAGGGAAGAATGGACTGCAATGTCACCATCCAGAACTTTTCTTGACAGACTTGTTCAGTCTACTGAGATCCAAAATGGGCCTCCAGTCCCCTGTTTTTCTTTGAACTAAAAAGAACCTTGAGTAAGTTCCAGATCCAATTTGGTCTGCGATGACTTCATGGATGACTCGTTTCTCTAGCAACCTTTGAAATTTTAGGTTTGCTTGATCCCGTAGATTGGGTGGCACATTTGGGATTGAGTTTTGTTTTCTGGGAAGGGGTGACAGGGAGAAAGGAATGCTGTATCCTCTGGATATTATCGATTGCACCCATGTGTCTTTTGTGATACTTTGCCAGGCTTCTGGGTACACTGACAATCTGCCTCCGACTGCCTCTAGAGGTGGACAGGCAGGCCTCCTTTCTGGAGCGCTGGAAGGGCCTACCAGAGAACGCATCTGTCGCCCTGATTCTGTGGACCCCCTATACCGTGAGGGTGGCGTCTCCCATTATTGTTTCTGTAAGATTATGCTCAACGGGGTTTTAAGGTTGAAAGTAATTCTGTTACAAATATGTAACATAAATAAGGTATAAAATAAAGATGCTTAAATGCAGAAACAGAGTTTAGTAATATGTGATCAGCATCCATACTAAATGACTGACTTGGAAAATAAGGAATCTGCTGAATGGACATTTTTCCTTTTTGCTCATGCATATATCCTGTTTTTTAAGTCTGTAAGGGAAAAATGTCCATTCAACTGATTCCTTATTTTCCAAGTCACAGTCATTTAGTATGGATGCTGATCACATATTACTAAACTCTGTTTCTGCATTTAAGCAAGCTTTATTTTATACCTTATTTATGTTACATATTTGTAACAGAATTACTTTCAACCTTAAAACCTTGTTGAGCATAATCTTACAGTCTCCCCATCTGCCCCTGGGGGAAAAGTCACCCCGTGCATCAACCGAAGCTCCCGGAGATTTCCGGAACCACATTTCCTCATCTTTTTGACCTTTGGGATAAGATCTAGTAGGCACGGAGAAACGTACTTCCATGGCAGAGAGAGTTTTGCCTTCTTGCTCGCACCTGGTAAGAGTCTGTTCTACCTTGGGCCCGAATAATGACGAGCCATCAAATGGGTCGTTGGTATAAGAGGACTTGAAGGGCTCCGCAAACTCGCAAAGGCACATGCAGGAATGTCTCCGTAAGGCAATTCCTGTGCCTGCTGCCCTGCTCACTCCATCAGCTGCATAAGAGATAAGCCGCATGGAGGAGTTGACTACAGAAGATAAGGTCGCAAGCTGGGAAGCAGCTTTGTCTGAAGCTCCCACAACTGTAGGATCCTGGAAGTATCTCCCAGCTCTTTGAGGAGATCCTTCTGGAGATGAGTGAAATGGGACAAATAATTCAGTGACCAAAGGGTAAAGGCCGCTGAAAAAAACACACGCTTCCCATATCTGTCCATTGTATGGGACTCCTTGGTCGGCGGATGGACAGAAGACATTTCTGGTAATTCCTTCTTTGTGGCTGCCGTAACCACCATAGCATCAACTGGAACACCCTTAGTCAGGAAAAGTTTGCCATTTGGCACTGTGATAAACTTATTGGGCCTCCTCGGAACTGGTTCCATAGATTCTGAAAAGCTCCACACCTTTCGACTGACCACCCCCAGCAGCTGGTCGAAAGGCGGAGACACATAAGAGGTGGAGGGTCGGGAGCCAAATGCCTCCAGGTACACGGACTCGTCTTCAGAAGTGGAAAGGGATTTCCAGCCACCCCTCTGCTTGAGGATTTCCAGGATGTTTGAAAAAGAGACATCCTCTGAGGGGGGACCGTGAGGACCCTTCTTAGTCTTCCAAGTCTGTATCTGATGTGAGAGACTAGGGGGAGGCTAAATGCTTCCTCTTACAAGTCCTTTTCCGAGGGACCTTTTAAAAGGGGTACTCTGGGGAGGTTTCAGAAGGCGGGGGTCTCCTGAGGGGGTGTCCTGGGGCATTAGTTCCCTACACTTTGGATGGAGGGGTGGGGTGGAGGTAGACACTGGCCCCGAAGGGGGCGAAGCAGCTGAAGCCAAGGGTGAAGCTGTCTGGGAGGACAGCACACTCCTCATCACCTTGAAGGCACCATAATCCCGGCCTGAGAGAGTCTCAGGCTCCAAAGAGCCTGGAGATCTCCCCCACACCAAGGGCGATGGGTCCAAGGCTGATGTGGGCGCCTAACTCACCTGCGCCGAAACCCCAAGCGGGTGAGTGGGATCCGACAGAGGTCCGATCTCTCTCTCCCCCGGGGCTGAAGAGGGAGTGTCGGCCCCCAGATCCCTCGATAGAAGGTGGTATTGACAAGATTGGAGCAGATGTCGGAACCAAGAGACCGGTGGTTTTCGGATCCAACGGTTCCACCACAATGACTTCAATACACTCCAGCTCCGAACTCAGGTGAATTGAAGGAGGAACTGACAACTAAGTAGGTTGGGTAGTTGGCTCCACATCCATATGGGCTGGGCTCGATAAAATTTTCACCAAGGTCGGTCTTCTAATTAACTTTTTCACCACCCTCTCCACATCATCATCTGAAAGGCTCCTGGATGATCAAAAGGAATGGGTGGATGAGCAATGACTACCTGTCACAGACTGGATCAGTGGAGACTGCGGTACGGAATGCACCAGTTCCAAGGAGGGAAACCAGTTTCTTTTTTGACTCCTGTTCGGTTCCAAAGACACTGGAGGAACCGAAGGACACTATGTCTTGTCGGATCCGACTGACTTCAGATCCAAAGAAACTTGTTTGTTTGTCTTGTCCTTTCAACATTTCCGAGATCGGAGCCTATAAAGATGCTTTCCTGGAGGGCTTATCAGATTTGCCAGCCTGATTCCCTTCCACTGATGCCTCAAAAGGCCCTTTAAGTAACCCTCTCAGAATTATCTTATTTTTCTGCTCCTGCAGGACCCTACAGCTAAATCCATGACATATGGAACAAGAGTTCTGCAGGTGAACGGCTCGCAGGCAGTATACGCAACTAGTATGACCATCAGTCAATGACATCTTCTGCATGTAGGAATCACACTTTTTGAATGCAGAAGGCTTGGATTCTTTTGACGACTCCTTGAACATGTCTCACAACAAAAGGATAACCACACAACAGCCAACAACACTAACTGTAAAAGAAAATGTCCCAAACAGACAGAGAAGGCAAGTTTTTTTTTTTTTAAAGAAAATGGGAGGAATGGAAGGAGGAGTCTCTCTAAGTTAAATGACAGCTCCTCTGACCAAGGAGATGCCTCTAACTTAAACGGCAAACTTCTTAGGAAGGGAGTAAAAAAGCAAGAAGGGGGAAAGCCCTCTAACTCAAATGGGCTGAAGTTAAAAGGCAGAAAACAAATCCTCTAACTGAAACAGATTTGTTAGGGACTAATGAAAAGGGAAATTAAGCCTGAGAGGGAAAACAATGGCCTCAACAACAAACAGCAAAAATAGGGCGATAGACAATGACACACACGCACTTAGAATCTCCTAACTACAAGGAATAATTATAGATAAGAAATATCAAGATTTTACCCAAAACAAGTAGAAAAAAGCTCAACTTAGCCTGATCCAGTCGCAAAGCAATCCCGAAGCTTCAAGCAGCAAACAAGATCTGGTGAACTCTCGCTAGGCATGTTGGGATAGGGTCGAGCCTCGAGCCAGTGGAAGCTCTCAAGCTTTTGAATGCGGCTCACTCGGAGCTGAGTATCAGCTCTGAACCCAACCAGCCAGCAAGAATGAAGGCGAGATAGGGACAACATAACATCTAATATTATAAACTGCCTTGACATCTATGAATAAAGTCCAAGCTGTAAATCAATTTGCTCTTCCTGTTCTAATTTGCAGTTTTGGGGTGACAGAATGACCCCTATAATTACTGAATCAGTTGGACAGAAAAATAAGAAAAATGCATCATGCTTATCAAATGATAAATAAAAATTAATGTATAAACCCACAAAATAAATAAATAAAGCTGTGTCAGGATGAAGAAAACAATTTATTCCAAATTCAAAGCCAGTAGTAAATTCAAAGCCAGTAGTAAGCGCTTTCGTCTCCTTAACCGGAGATTTCTTCAGACTAAGGCTTTGTCTTAAAAACATACAATTTATATAATTAATAGGTAATTACCTACTTAAAAAATCAATTGCCTATTATATTTTAAAAACGCAGTATTACATTATATAACCAGCATTTAACAATACTTCATAGTATAAATATAAGCTTCACAATATATATCAACTATCCTAAATAAATAATCATTCATGAAACATATAAAAATGCATGTAAAATTCATATATGAAGCATATAAAATAAATCATATAAAATCAATGCTTCAGCCCCTTCCTTTTTAAATACATTATAAACTCTTCCCTGTTATTTAATCCCGGAGGAAAACAAGTAGTTAATTTTACTTGCCAACAATACTCCAACCACCCTAATTCTTCTTCAACATTGGCAATATGTACATTAGACTTTAAACAATCAAGAACTATGCATTTGAAATTTATTTTACATTTTTCCTCCATGAATGATTATTTATTTAGGATAGTTGATATATATTGTGAATCTTAAACTTATACTACGAAGTATTGTTAAATGCTAGTTATATAATGTAATACTGTGTTTTTAAAATATAATAGGCAATTGATTTTTAAGTAGGTAATTACCTATTAATATATATAATTTGTGTGTTTTTAAGACAAAACCTTGGTCTGAAGAAATCTCCGGTTAAGGAGACGAAAGTGCTTACTACTGGCTTTGAATTTACTACTGGCTTTGAATTTGGAATAAAGTGTTTTCTTCATCCTGACACAGCTTTATTTTTTTTTTGGGGGGGGGTTTGTTCTATGAGTTATTAGCTTGCTGCTATTTTGAGGATTGAAAATTCAGTGTATACCAAGATTTTATATATATATATATATATATATATATATATATATATATATATATATTCTTTGCACTGAAGGAGGTATGGACCCCTTGGAATTGATTACATGTATAAATCTGCAATTGTGAGACTGCACACATATCTGCTGAATTCATCAGGTCCAACCAGTGAAAGTTTTAAAACATAAGGAAAATAAGTCTAAGATGACATCTTTGCTTAATTTAGCAGAAGAACTGGGTGGGTGTAATGATGCAGTGTTTGGCGTTGTCATCCCACAGCAAGAGGTTCTCCAGTCTGTGACTGAGGTGCCTTCAATGTGGAGTCTTTATGTCCTCCCTGAAGTTGCATAGGTTTCCTGCAGGTGCTCCGGTTTCCTCCCACATCCCAAAAACATGCTGCAGGTAAATTGAACAGTCTAAATTGGCCCTAGGTGTGAGTGTGTGGCTTTGCGTGCCTTCTGTGGAAGGTTAGACACCAGGCTGGCAACTCGACACCGTAAAACTTCTGTGGATTTTGTTCTGCTGTGGCAACCCCTAATGAGAAAAGCCAAAAGGAGAAGAAGATTTTGCTGTCATGTGGGAATGTAAATCAAACCAGAATTATGAACATGAACAAGAAGCTGTTATGAAACAGACTCCCCATCCACATAAAACAAAGTTTACCCATATCCATTTTCAAGCACAACTTAGATCTATGGATGGAAAACAGGAAATTAACCCCAGGACTGACCCCTGTACTAAAATGGGCAGATGCAGCTCCTAAATGCTTTAGCTCATGCTTAAAATGGCCTGCAAGGGCAGCTAGCTAAGTATTTACCTATGGACCTATATATACACAAAAATCAGATGTCAATTGCATGAGCCAAAAAAAATGTAAGGAAAAGGATCAGCTGAGAAGGAAAGAAATGTAGAAGATTAATAAATATAGTGGCAAGTACAGGCATGACCAAGATATGACACAGGAATGGTTAAGGAGAGGTAAACCGAAACCAAAAAGATGAAAACTTAATAACGGTGATCAGGATATTGGACCACATACACTTTGGTTTACAAAGTCCACTGAACTTTTTGGAAAAACAGACAAATGCAGGTTCTGTAAAAAAAGAACTGGAAACAGTCACGCATCCTGTTGCTGGGTGTGATACACTAATGGCAGAGGGCCTGTATACTGAAAGAAGCAATAATATAGCAAGACTGTTGCACTGGGGATTGTACAAGTACAGTACAGAAGTAGCTGAGAAGCACTGGAAACAAAAACCTCAAAGCATTACAGAAAATTATGAGGTGTATATCACATGGGATCACAAAATACCAACAGTTCAAAAATAGATGCAAGAAAAACAGATATAGTAGTCCATACAAAAAAAAACGTAGCATTGATTACTGTGAGAGAGAGAGAGACGCAAACTCATAAAATATCAGGATTTCCAGTCAGAAACAACAGTAATGTGGAAGAAAGATACTCAGATAGTTCCAATACTAGTAGGAACAATGGGCCTAATAAAAAAGAATTTACAGTTGTACTTAGATATGATATCAATCTATGTAACTCCATATGAATAAGAAAAGGAGGCAATTTGGGCACACTGCGAGTGCTGAGAAGAGCATTCTTCGCTAACGTCAAAGATTGAACTAATAATATTATCCTGAACTGTAATCATACCCTGATTTAGGAATGGAATCCATTCTCGTCATGATATTAGAAACCCAAAAGGCTTGGAGAAATTAAAACTATAGAAATCATCTGTTTGGAAATGTCATTGCAATACTGCAGCTTGTTGCAACAGTTTCATGTATTTTATTCCTGAAATCTCCCTCTTTTGGGAATATACCCTATTTAATTTCCCTTGCTGATATACTCACTATAATCAGCACACATAATTTCATTCTCCTCCTGTGTCCCATTCCCCCCCAAAAAGAATAAGTAATAATAACAATTTAATTTCTTGAGTGCATTTCAACACTTTTATCAGTGACATCTTGATTTTGTGATGATGGGTGTTTACACTTCATTCCCTTAGATAACTTAATCCCACTCTGCAGACAAGCACCCTTTCACATTCTACTTTTCTTCTCACCTAATAGATTTACAAAAATACATCTTAGTGTAACTTTTATAGCAAATATAAACTTTTGTTATTTTGCCTCCCTGCATTGAAACTTGCTTTTAATAATCTACTCTACAAACGTCCATCTAGGCATTCTATTCCTCTCCTGCAATCTGATCACTGTCAGAGGAAATTAACTTACCTTTATTCCAAACTTTCTTTTTTGCTTTCTCAGCAAAATATATTTAATTCCTTTTGCATAAACTCTCTGCTTCTCTTAGTCATACTGAGCCCTGTCTGTTTATGCAGACCACTCTGCACTTCATTTTGGATATCTACCAAGCTATATAAAATTAGTTTTTTTTTTGAGGGAATCACTGCTCATATGATAGGTACATGAGAGCTTGCTTACATAGTAAACATGCTTAATGGGTACACAAGAGCTTGTGTACACAGCACAAATGCTTACATAGATGGTCGGTGATGTACTTGAGTGTCTTTAATTGATTATGTGTTGATCTTTCTTATGGGAAGAATCTACAAATGATTTCCTAGCAGATGCCCTCCTGAGCTACCACTAAAATAAAGCATAAACCTAATCAATGGATTTAATATAAAGACAGTAATAAATCTGAGCTGGAAATTAGCTTTACAAGACAACCAAGGGTGAATCCCTTTATGCTTATAACAAATAGCAGTGTGCCCACGTTGGTCCATTACTCCATGAGAAGTCTATGTGGCTACATCAAATTTAATGGCGCAACTTGACCAGTTTTGTGGGGTTCACCTATTTACTCATCCAAATGATGCTGGTTTGATATAGTTGCTGCATTTTCTAGTGCACCAGTTTATGCTAAGCATCTCACACCAAACTATCTACAGCTTCTTCTCTTACTTACAGTTTGAAGTCAAACTAAACATATGTTAACTTGCACTCTGCTTGCCTCTCAAGCTACTACTTGCAGTAATTCTAACCAGCTGCAGCACAGTATCACCCAGTTCACAAATGTTATGCATGGGGAAGGTTTTTGAACTAGCTTTGTAACAGTTGTATTGTTTTGACAGCTGTTTCTTCCCTAACATTTTTACTCATGTCTATCAGTCTTATTCCTTGCAATAATATCGACAGTTCTCCAACTCACTATAGTAGTCATTTCACATGTGAGCTTGTACAGGGGGATATTATCATCTGGTCTGACACCACTAATATAACTTCCGCTTTCTGTCACATTTTAATCAGCTTTTACTTGAAATGGATACTTGCATGCTATAGATGTATTATTCCTCCATCAGCCAGTGCACATTTCAAATCTACATCCTAACTGTACATTTTTACAAGGTGATGCAGATACATACCAGTTGATTTCTTTTTTTTACATACTAGTTGCTTTCAAGGAATTTCTGCCAGTCATCCTTAAAAATATTCTATTTTAAGTATTTTTGATAGATAATATTACATCCCCTCTGTGTCACTACTATGCCTTCCACTTAATAGCAAAGCTGGTGCACAGCTTGGCCTCCTATAGTTGAAAAAACACACCTCACTTCTTCTTTTGGCTTTTTCCCGGTTAGGGGCCGCCACAGCGGAACACCTAACTGCTCATGATTGGCAGCGGAGTTTTATGGTGTTGAGTTGCCAGCCCGGTGCCCAACTTCCACAGAAGGCACACACATGCACACACTCATGCCTAGGGCCAATTTAGAGTATCCAATCCACCTACAGCATGTCTTTGGGATGTGGGAGGAAACTGGAGCATCCGGAGGAAACCCATGCAACCACAGGGAAGACATGCAGACTCCGCACAGAAGGCACCCCAGCCGAGAATCGAACCGGAGAACCTCTTGCTGTGAGGCGGCAACAAAAAAACACACCTCACTAGTACCTCTAAATTCCATCCTCATCCAAGGTACATCATCTATGTTCACTGTTATGAAGTGTACCTCAAAAATCTTCAACATGTTCTATCATGGGTTATTACACTGAAGTATGAAAAAAAAATAACAAGCAAAAGTATCCCAAAAGTAAGAATAACAGTAAAATTCTACTGACAAAGTCTACTGTCAGGGAGTTTCTGTAATACTGACTTCCTACTATTGTCTGGAAACTCTATCTAGAGCCCCACTCACCACTAATTGCTACCACGACTTACTCATCTATAACCAACCAAACTCTCTCATCTTCATCTGACATAGCCTAGACATCTGTTATGATTTAAAAAGTATTCATTAAATGCCATAGTGTCTGCAACAATACTGGTCAGCTTGAGGCATTCCTTGATCTCTAACAAACTGATGTAGATGTACCTCATTCACAGTGAAACATGTCAAAATCACATTTCTGTTATGAAGGCTTTCATAAATGCATGCTGTTTACTGAAGGACTATACACAGAAGGCTGAATAGCAGTCTATGTTAAAGAAGGTATCATCATCTCTGTGACCAAACTGCACTTAGACTCACTTGCACTGATTCTCTACAAATTACTAGAAACACCTAGTAATAATTGCTACATAAATTAGACCCAAGCAATTTTTGCAACTAAATGATGACTAAAAATTTTGATCACATGGCGTATTCTGTGGGTGATCAAAACTATGACTGGTCTCCTCTACTTTCTTATGATCTGTTTTTTTATGCATGGATTTACACAAGTATTGTCTTCCTCTACTAGGGTTGAAAAAAATACTGAACTGGATTATAGCATTACATTCTACTGTAATATCCCCATCTGGTTTAATAGACTTCCTTAGCAATCATCATTCAATCTTTGTAGTATGGAATAAGACTAAAATCCAGCAATCATAGAACTACATCCAAGTAAGTCATCTTAAACATTCAGTCCTGAAACATTTAGCTAATAATAATCATAACACAGTCTTTTCAATTGGATGCTTGCACCAAAGATATTGCAGTAATAATTCTGTTCAATACTGTTTTGACTTTACTAAATTATTTAGCTTGCATTAAAATCTAAACTCTAAATAAGAGATTTGCACTGGATAACAAGCAGGTTGAAAAATAAAATTACATTTTGTGAAAGGAAATATGTTCTCTGCCTTAAGATTAGAAATGTATCTTCATAGAAGTTATACAGAGAATTAAAAAAATAGTGCAAGGTTCTTTTCAGTGCCAGTACATGGAACTGCCTACTGGCAAAGCAAGGTAGGTATACCCTCATCCAAGGACTTCTGGAATGATATACACTCCTTATTCCATCCTCGAAAGCAAATCACACTTTTCCCCTTGCTCAAACCTAAAGATTATGTCACAGGAAACAGAATTACTTCAAACAGTAGTGACACTTATCCTCACTTAAAAATATGCTGTTATGCTAATGCAAGATAACCGTAATTTCTTTCAAACACGACAAATATTCTTCAATGTCAAGAGAGTAGTCTAGGGTAAAAATTGAAGGTCCTTGGGGTACAGAAAGACTACCATGCAGGTTCATCAGATGGTCTCCTATTCTTTAGCTATTCATCTGGAAATCCATATAAACACAATTGTCTCAGAATGGGGTAGTTACTATAGTTTGGAATGAGGGTTTTACTGTTCTACTTTACAAAAGTGGTATATCCTGCAAGGTATACAACATCTGGCCTGTGTCCATAGTAAATGGCCTATCAAAAACTTCGAAATGTTAATCACTCCCAGTTTGTGGATGTTCTCCACTTAACACTATTATCTCTTCATTTCTGCATGCATTGCAGAAATATCATGGTGTCCGTACTGCCTTATTCTCACTTAGTAATCTCATTTAGAATAGCCTCCATAAAAGTCAGGTTCATAGGCAGTGCACTCCAGTGAACCACTGTGGAGCCCAGCCCAATTTCGAAACTGTGTCAAGTGATTTGTTGATAGTCACAAAGCAGGCGTATAGAGGAGGAGGGAATGAAACCCTAGACTACAGGAAGCAGCTTGTTAACAGTTTATAGCTTTAATACTATGTACTTACTCCCAGATTGGCAGTAATCTTTTTTTTACTTGTCCGAACCATTCATTGCTATCAATCATAATGTTTGGTCCTAGAAGTGAATACATGGAAAATTAGAGTAAGTTAAGGACTACTTTGTGCACGTGCAGAGTTAAACTGGAGTACATTCACAGTGATCTATGCTACCTCTGGACATATGTTCATCTGATACACACTACCTAATAAAAGGTGTCCCTCAAGGGTATACATTAAGTCCTCTTCTTTTATCCATTTATTTGAATAAGCTGTGTTCCACTGTGACTATGTTCCTTCACAATATTCAGGTGGATGAAACAAGACTTCATCCAGGCCCTTCCAACCTGGAATTGTGGTTATAGATCCTTCAGTTATTTCTAACTGTATTCAGCTTCAATTCTAATAAATGACAACTCTTACTATTTACTGTTTAACCCACTCTGCATATCACTGAGTGACACAGCATCTAGCCAAGACAGACACTATCTACTCTTTAGTAAATACTTGGCAAAGAGCAGTCTTGTTAGAGGGGCTAGACACCCAAAGGAGAAAGTTATAGACAAAGCATAAAATATTCATGCATAGCCTATTATATTGAGTACTTGGTACAACTATGTTGCTGTTTATTCTTCTCTCCCTCACCCTCCAATAACTTCCAGTCTTCTAACTCTCCCTTACTCACACTTCATATCTCTTTTCTCCAAAATTAATGTTCTTAGGCTATATTATGCCGTCAATATATGACAGCTCATTCATTCCCCTTAAGAATTTCATAATCCTTCTCTATAATTTCTTTGGCTGCTTAAAATTATCTTCCTTAAATTGGTCTCCAAGATGAAGAGAGTATTCTAGTTACAGCCACAAAGAAACTCAGTACAGTGGAATTATGACATCAGCATCACTAGAGTCCACTTTTCTGGTGCTGCATCCTATAACTTTCTTTGCTATTTGCTTCTCACGTTGCTCCTGGTGATTCACTGTAAGCGTGGTGGTGATTACAGTGTCTTTTGACTCTTATATATACTTTATTTTACTTCAATATTGACATCACAAAAAGGGCATTTCTTTGTCCACTCCAACAGCCTCATGGGTTCCTCTCTTAAACTTCCTCCACTGTATTCCACATTTGCCCTAACACTAGACTCAACTGTGAATATGTCAGTTATATTCTCATTCTTATTGCTGATATCTGCCACACATATTTTCACTCTTTGCTTCATAAACTAGCTTACTTGGCAGGAGGAAATAAATGTAGCCAAGAAGAGCATACTCCTGGAATGAGTATGACCATCCCAAAACTTGATGTGATAATTTCCCTTCAAATACTATACTTACACACTGCAAATTAAAGTATAGCTTTTGCTCTGTGTGTAATCTCAAATAAAGTGTAAAAAATATGTTTGTTTTGAAAAATATTGATGAAAAACTGTAATAAATATGCCCATCCCCCAAAACTGTTGATTTGTGTATGTGTGCCTGGCATTAACAAGCAACAATCTCCCACAATAAAACATTAATTTGTTATTTAATCACTACCTCTGGCCTGCAAATCTTTAATCTGTAGGGCCTTTCTGTCCCCAATTAAATTCGATTAATTTGAAGTTTTCTGGTGATATTCCATGTACAGAGCTATTCCTGTACTTTCCTCTTGGTTCTGATTAAATTGTGAACTTCAGCAGCCAATCATACATCTGCTTCTAATTCAGTATATTTTTATTTATTTATTTCCAGTTTGATGGCCAGGGACGTCCACTGGGCTCAAAGAGCCCGTTTTCAGTGGAGGCCCGGACAGAAAAGCTCCAATAATACATAGTACAAGCTCCATAATATGAAGTACAATACATAATAGAAACAGAAACAAACTAAGCAAATTTTACATACAAAATAGCAAAAACTAAAAAAGAAGTTATGTACTCACCATAACGTTCCATCTGAGTAGGTACTTCATTTGTCTGCAACCTGTGGGTATCGGATCCGACCTCGGATCCGAGCCGGCAGCTTCACAAGCTAAAAGATCCGTGCTCCTAGCTCCTCCCCCTACCCATAATCCCCTGCTGCCTACTGTATTGCCCCAGATCGAGTTTGCTCAGTCCTAAACAATTCACACCCTCGACAGAGGAACAAACCCTGCTTCATCTCATGAAAAGACATTTTGCAGATGGCCAGTTACCCAATATGGTTAGGGGGAATGGAGGGGGGTTGGTTGCAGACAAATGAAGTACCTACTCAGATGGAACGTTATGGTGAGTACATAACTTCTTTATCTGAAGTAGTTACTTCATTTGTTCTGCAACCTGTGGGACAGAGTCCACAGCTACCTATAGAAAGCAACTCTGGGTGGCCTTAAGGAAGAATATTCCGAAGCACTGCGGAGCCAAAGGAAGCCCTACTCCTCGAAATCATATCCAGTTTATAATGGGAGATGAACGTGTGAGAAGTGGACCAAGTAGCTGCTGAACATATGTCGTCCAGAGGAACCCTGGACCAGAAAGCTGCTGATGTAGCAATGGATCGGGTTGAGTGAGCGTGAATTCCCGCAGGAACTGGTTTACCTGAGGACGTATATACGTGGATTATGCACTGGGAAATTCAATTTGCCAGAGTTACCTTAGAAATTGCCTTTCCCATAGCTGATTTGGCAAAGGACACAAACAACTGGTCAGACTTGCGAAAATCCTTAGTCCTGCGCAGGTAGAAACATAATTGCCTGTGTATGTCCAGTTTGTGCAATGTGTATTCCCCTTTGTTCTTAAAATTTGGAAAAAATACTGGTAAGTTGATTGATTGGTTAATATTAGACTATGAAGCCACCTTTGGTAGGAAAGACGGGTTAGTCGTAAAAGACACTCTATCCTTGTGAAAGATGAGGTAGGGGGGTTTCATGCACAGGGCTTGAAGTTCTGAGACCCTCCTGGCTGATGTGATAGCCACTAAAAAGGCTGTTTTCCAAGACAAGAATTTCAATGGAACCGAAGAGGCAGGCTCGAAGGGTGGACTTGTCAAAGCTTGTAGTACTAAAGTTAAGTCCCACGGGGGAGCTACACATTTCACCGGTGGTTTCAAAAGAAAAATTCCCCTCAGGAAGGTTTTACATATCTTTGAGGATGCTACTGATCCCAGTCCATCCCCCACATGAAAGTAGGAAATGGCTGCTAACTGCACCTTAACTGTGGAAGCGTTAGCTCCCTTCTGAAAGATTAGTGACAAGAAATCCAGAATTGTTGGAATAGGAACTGTAAAGGGATCCAGGCCCTTGCGTTCAGCCCAAATGGAAAAGCGTTTCCATTTACTATTGTAAATTTTTCTGGTAGCAGGTTTATGGGCCGCCACCAGAACGGCCTTCACTAGTGATGAGATACCGGGAGTCCTAGCCATCAGAGGAACTGGATCAACCAAGCAGTCAGCTTGAGGTTTAGCAGGTTTGGGTTTTGGCATCCCGCAGGATATGATATCAAATCTGGAATGGGATCAAGAATCCATGGAGGAACAACACTGTGAGACTGTAGGTAAGGAAACCAGATCTGACGAGGCAGAATGGGGCTATGAGGATCACTCTGCTCCCCAACTGATGTGCTTTCTGAATGAACTTCGCCATAAGCAGAAGAGGGGGGTAAGCATAAAGAAGACCGGGTGGCCAAGCATGTACCAGAGCATCTCTTGGGGCTTCCCCTGAAGGGGGAAGTATTGCGAAGTACTTGCTGCACTTTGTGTTTGGCGGAGAGGTGAAAAGATCGCAGCGAGGCCAACCCCATGCACGGAAGATTTGCTTCGCAACTGAAGGATTGAAGGACCACTCGTACGGGGTGAGAATCACCGGACTCAGTTTGTCCGCCAAAATGTTGGACCGACCCGGAATGTGCATTGCTATCAGAAAGTGGTTGGTGGATATCGCCCATTCCCGTACTCTCATAGCCTCTCGGAAGAGGGGATAAGACCTGGTTCCTCCCTGTTTGTTTATGTACCAGACTACCGCCATGTTGTCTGTCTGGATCGCAATAGTCCCTAGAGGGAGAAGGTCGTGGAGAGCTTGCAATGCCAAAAGCACCACCCTCATCTCTAGGACACTGATATGCAAAGCGGTCTCTATGGGGGTCCATGTGCCTTGGACGGTTCTGCCCGAACAATGCCCCCCGTCCACCCGAGGCGAGAAGCATCCGTGGTCAACGTGGCTTGGGGTGAGGGAATTACAAAAGGTCTCCCTTCCTGCAGCTCCCACGAGCAAAGCCACCAAAGGAAGGAGTCCCCGCAAACTCTGCTCAGTGAAATCGGGGTGTTCAGCGGGTGAAGTGCTAACGACCATTGACCCTGAAGAGTCCACTGTAAGATCCTCATCCAGAGGCGTGCGTGAAGAGAGAGCCCAATGGAAGCTGCCATCGACCCCAGTGCCCTCAGGACTAACTCTGCCGCAGGAGCTGTGCTTCCAAGAAGGACTAAGATCTGATGTGATAGGCTGTTCAGTCTGTCCGGAGTTAGTAGGGCTTGACAAATGCGTGTGTTCAACTTGGCCCCTATAAACTCCAAAACCTGTACTGGCTGAAGGGAGGACTTTTGAAGGTTCACTGATATGCCCAACTTCTGGGCGAGAGTTAGAGTGTAATCCCTTGCAATGCCGAGTTGATGCCTGCTGGGGGTGACTAGGAGCCAGTCGTCCAGGTATGGAAAAACCTGAATTCCCTGGAGTCTCAGGTGAGCTGTGACCACTGCCATGACCTTGGTGAACACCCTGGGGGCTGAGGTGAGGCCAAACTGGAGAACCCTGAATTGATAATGACTGTCTCCTAGCTGGAAGCGGAGAAACCTCCTGGATCATCGGTCCATCAGAATGTGGTAGTACGCATCCTGGAGGTCTATGTAGCACATCCAGTCATTCTCCCGAAGAAGGGGGAGAATAGCCTGAAGAGTGACCATCCGTAACTTTTCCTTGGGGACGAACAGGTTCACAGTGGAGAGATCTAGAATCGGTCTTAAGTCCCCCGTCTTCTTTGGCACTAAAAAGAACCTGGAGTAGTAGCCCGATCCAGACTGGTCTGGGGGAACGGGCTGGATGGCTCTTTTTTCTAGCAGCTTTGACACTTCTAAGGCTGCGGCCTCCCTTTGATCAGGTGGGACATTGGGGAGGCGCCAGACTTTGGGGGGTAGGTGAATGAAAGGAATGGAGTAACCTCTGGATATGATTCGGAGCACCCATTGATCTGTCGTGATGGACTCCCAATTTGACAGATGCTCCGATAAACTCCCCCCGACTGCCTCCAGAGAGGGACAGCCAGGTAAGCCTTCAGGGCTGTTGTGCGGGCCTATCCGAGAAAGGTTCCCTAGAACCGAAGTTACGCGGCCCCCCTCTGCCTCTGGGCCGGCGTCTGCCTTGTCCTCCTCTGCCTCTAGAGGACGAGGGGTCCGAAGCCGGGTGGGACTGCTGAGACTTGCGGAACCACAACTTCTTTTGTCCCCTCTGATTCCTAGAAAAGGATCGTTGGGGATTCGAGAAGCGGACCCCGACATCCTTCTTGCTTTGGACCAGCGTACAGTCTTGCCAAAAAGCGAAGATCCATCAAAGGGCGCATTCGTGAAGGATGCCTTGAAGGGATCCGCGAAATCGCAAAGGTGGAGCCAGGCGTGACGCTGCAGGACGACCCTGGCTCCGCTCGTCCTAGCGGCTCCCTCAGTAGCATGAGAGAGTAACCGCATGGACGTGTTAGAGATGGACTTTAGAGTGACCATACGAGTCGCAAATGTGCCCTTATCCACGACCGTCATGGACTCTGGGGGGTCTGCAGCGTATTCATTAATTAGGTCTCGCTGTAGCCTGATAATGTGTGCCATATAGTTCAGCCCCCTTATAGAGAAGGTTGCTGAAGCAAACATCCGCTTCCCAATGCGGTCCATCGCTCAAGATTCCTTATCCGGCGGATGGACCGTGGAACTCTCCTGTGCGAGTTCCTTCTTCGTGGCAGCCGCCATCAGCATGGCATCAACAGGGGACCCCTTATCCCAGGACTGCCTATCTGCGGGGGGGGGCTAAGAACTTTGTCACGATGTCTGGGGATTGGCTCCATGGTGTCGGGTTCTTTCCACACCCACCAGGGGGTCAGCCGGGGGGACACCCAGGAGGTAGATGGGCTCACCTCAAACGCCTCCAGGAACACCGATTCATCCGAGGAAGGTTTTTGGGCAGACCACCCCCCTCTAATACGCAACATTTCCATGATGTCTATAAAGGAGACATCTTTGGGGGGTGATCTTGGGGAACCTTCCCCTTCATCCAAATCTGTGTCCATGGTGATGGACTCAGGGGAGTCCAGGTGCCTCCTTTTACACTGCCATTTGCGAGGCACCTCCTCGGTGGGGCTGTCCGAGGAGGGCTCGCCCACGGAGTCCTGTTCCTCCAAGGGAACTAACTGGAGGGTTTGAGCAGGCTGTCCCATAGGATGGATGATGGAGGATAGACCCACATGCATAGGGGGAGCGGGAGGATCCGGGGCCCGGACCGGGGATCTGGAAGACCTCGACAGAACCCACTCCACTACATCAAAAGCCGAAGGAGAACTACTTTCCCCAGGCTCCGAAAGTAGTCTCCTCGGCTCCGAAGCAGTCGGATCCGAGAGAGAGGTGTGCTCCGACCTACACTGCACCGGAGATACACCAATCCCCACGGATCCAATGCTCGGCCCTCGGCCCCAAGAGCTAGGATCTGACACACTCGAAGGCAAGGTCTGCGCTGAAGCTACCGGAGCTATCGGTGCCGACGAAACCCCGGCTCGAAAGGGCCCGGATCCGATGACTCCAAAACCCTAAACCGGGTCGGAGAAGGAGTGATCGGAGCAAAGAGAGGGGCTTGCCTCCCCCCCTGAGGGGGGGGGGGGAGGCAAGAGCACCCCCATCTGCATTTGGGTCTGCAGGAATCGACGCATCATCCTATCCATGTCCGCGTCGGTAAAGCTCCTGGTTGACCTAGAAGAAGTCGTTGAGGCGGGCCGGGAGGGCCACCTTGACGACCTCGAAGGAGACCGGTACTCCTCCTCCGGCTCCGGCGAGAAGCGAGGCGAACGGAGACAAGAGGGGGAGGATCCGGGGACCTTCGAGGGAGAGCTGGTAACTTTCGAAGGGGGGGCTGAGGGGTGAACCTCAGCCCGCCTTTTGTGAGACCTGTGCTTATCTTTCTCCTTGTGCCTTTTTTCCTTGGAGAAAGAAGCACTAGAGTCCCCTGAACTCTGCATAGCAGGGGGAGTTTGAGTCCCAGGCAGAGCGGGGGGAACTGAAGGCACCGGGGCTATGATAGTAGCCTGAGCCTTTGAAGGGGAGGAAGAAGAAGCAGAATCCTGGGGAAGTAGGCCCGCCAGGATCAGCTTGTTCTTCCTGTCCCTAATTGCCCGAGGATTAAAGGCTGCACAGATTTGGCAAGCCATTGATAAATGGGCTACCCCCAGGCACAAGACACACTGACTGTGGCCATCAGCTGGGGAAAGCTTATGGCCACACTCAGTGCACTTGGAAAAAATGGCTTTGGGCCCTTTCGCCATTACACAAAGCACACACACACCCAAACACTAAGGGGGAGGGGAAGAAAAAAAGCTAACGACCACGAGAAAACTACAGAAGGGGGCTAACACTGTATTTCTACAGGAAAATTAACACTAACAAACTAAATCTAACTTAACACAATTTTCTCTAGGAGAAAAAGCTGAAACGACCTCACCAAGCTTAAGGAGCTCTTCACAAATAGCTGTCTTCAGCCGTGGCAAACTCGATCTGAGGTAATACAGTAGGCAGCAGGGGATTATGGGCAGGGGGAGGAGCTAGGAGCTTGGATCTTTTAGCTTGTGAAGCTGCAAGCTCGGATCCGAGGTCGGATCCGATACCCACAGGTTGCAGACAAATGAAGTAACTACTTCAGATCAAACGTTAAACAGCAGCTTGGAGAAGGATGTAAAGTATATTTACATGTTTAGTGGTTGAGAACAGTAGTACAAGGTTAAATTAATACAGAGGTTTAAATCATCTGAGAATGATATAGAAGTAACATTAGCATGGATGAGTTCTTTATGCATGAATATTAGCATGAGTTAAATTAATACAGAGGTTTAAATCCTCTGAGAGTGGTATAGAGGTATCATTAGCATGAAGGCAGCACATAGGGTTAATCAATAGTGTGCAAGGAAGAACAAACTTTGTGTGTTGTAAAGTATTTATGTATTAAGCAGGTTAGGTAGGTGGAGTGCAACTGCATTTCCATTTTTGGGAGAGGTAATAATGCAGCTGGGTTTTGAAGTGTTCAGTATAAATACACTATGCAGCTATAGTCTAGGTGTGACTTTCATTGCCTTCAACAAGTTCTGCTGACTTGTTTCTAAAAAGTGTCTGTTGTACTTTTCTTTAGTCCTATGAAACAAAGAGTTCTACTTTCTACTATCTGCAGTAGCGCAAGTAGGAGGAAAGAATTCAATTCAACTGATAGAGAGCTTTGTGTGTACTGTATAGGGAAAACCAATTTGTAACTCTTGCACAGTCAGGTAAGAAAATGAGTGGATCCCCTTTTCTTCAGTATTCTGTTGGAATAATATTTGCCATTCTTCCTCTTTACCAGATTACTTCTACCACCCTAACAGTTTTGACCTGGTGTGCATCTGTTACACATGCCTGCTTGCTGCTTCCCTCTCTTTCCAATATTCAGAAAATAATGTAGCTTTTGCTTATCATGCTCAATTATATCAATGCATTTATTTATTTTATTGTATTGATTTATTATTATTTGATAACTGGGAGGGTGACCTGGTCAGTTGACCCCTTTCTGACACAACCTAGGATCAGTTAAAAAGCAATTTATTTATTTATTACATATACATTATTTACAAAACAATAAATTATTACATATGTTCTATTTTTAACTGGATAACTGCGGTGGTGGTGCTGCTGCGGTAGCGTTGCCGCCTCACAGTTAGACGTTGCCCGTTCGATTCTCAGTTAGAGCGTCTTCTGTGTGGCGACATGCGTGAATGGGCGTTCCTTCATTGAAGGTTGTGCGTTAGGCCTGGCAAGCCAGCACGTAAAAATCTACTGCCAATCATTAGCGGACCCGAGTTCCGCTGTGGCGACCCCTAACCGGGAAAATTCGAAAGACACAACAACATAAGACCACCAGCAAGTGCAATAATATGCACGTTGAATTATCACTGGCAGCAGTGCATTAGTTGTATCACTTCAGTTTGGCAATTATCATCAACTGAATGGTTAACAATATCACATCACGACAAATACATGAATATGCCTATGCTTTATTGGTTGTTAACCACTAAAAGCAACTGCAAGAGAATTCAGAGAGGAGATTTTTTTAAGTATCTGCTTGGAGCCTTTTATGGATTTCTGGTGTTTGGGTTCTGTGGGCAAGTGGTTCCAGGTAGTCAGTCCTAATCTAGAGAACACTATTTTTGCATTGTATGGTTTTGAATCTTGGGAGTGCCAGCCAGGGAGAAACAGCTATCCTGTAAGCTTCTCAGTTCATATGAGATGTTAATAACAGGAAGTTTTCATTTTAGAGGAGGGCGGTAGCCTTGCTTTAGGACTTTGTAGATTAGTGTACTGAAGAGATAGGTAGGTCTACCTGTCAATGTGAGCCATTCTGGCCTTGTTAAATGCAGTGCAGTGGTGGAGTAAAGGATCAGGCAGGACAATAAATTGCCTGGACAGCATATGTCTAACAGCAGATCATATGTTTTCTCTTTTTATTCAGTTGACTCATTCGTCATAACTTATTAAAGTTTTAATTTCTGTCTATGAGGTGTTGGCTCATGTATTTCCCCTAAATATGAGGAGTTATGCCTGTGTCTGGACTGTATCACTGCAGTGTTGTTGCTGTTGTTTTCCATCTGTTATCTGCTATGAAGACATGTATTTCAATATGTTGCTGCAGTATGCCATTAAACTCTTGCCAATATTTAGTACTTGTCCATTGAATGCATGTGTTTTGACTATGTTATCTCTGATGGAGTCATTTTAGTGTCGCTGCTAATGCTGGAGTGAATCATGTTACTAGGCTGCTAGGTTACAGCCCTACCGATTAAAATGTTTATTTTAAAAACATGTTTTTGTTAGTTTTATTTAATTCATACAAAACTGCATGTGCATGCATGTATGTGTGTGTGCATGTGCATGTGTCTGTGTGTGTGTGTGTGTGTGTGTGTCTGTGTGTGTGTGTGTGTGTGTGTGTGTGTGTGTGTGTGTGTGTGTGTGTGTGTGTGTGTGTGTGTGCGTGTGTGAGTTTGTGCATGTGTATGTATGTGTGAGTGTGGGGCTGTGTGTTCTTGCGTGTGGAGGCACATGTGTGAGCGAGAGTAAGCAAATGTTCATGCAAGGGCAGCTTTTAAACTAAATTATCTTTCTTAACTTGGAAACTTGGAAGTGCTCTTTAACTGGAATAGTTCAGCAGCAAAGTATATTTTATAGCTGATGTCATGACATCTGAAAAAAACTGTTGTAATATTTCATAGTTTACAGACATATGTTGCATTACTGTTGCACACTAGCAACAATCTGATATAGCCATTTGGGCGTACTGTTGATTATCATTCAGCTCACAATCAATGTGCATTTTTTTTCAGTCTGACAAACTTTGTCTGTGATTCACATCATTAGGCTGGTATAAAAATGAGAACCAAGAATAATATATTTTTCAGAAGTGATATTTTCATTTATTGCATTTGTTAGACCATACTATGCATATTTTAGTTACTGCAATTATTTGTTTGCTTTTGGCAATAACATATGACACTCAGCAGAGGTAGATATCACTGTGGTGGCAGCATGTGGATAAAATTAGAAGACAACCGATCACAGTAAAGTCATCACAGGTGGGGGATGTGGACATGATATACTGTCTGAAAGCAACACACCAAAATTCATTACTGTGGCCATTCAATGTAGTGATTGTGCCGCCTTGCAAATCAAGACTGAGATACAGTGACATCTTTGAGAGTAGACTAGTATTCATCATTATAATCATCATCATCATTATCTACTTTTCTTCCGATTTTCTACATGGGGTCAGAATGTCGTATCAACTGTCGTCATCTCTCTTTATTCAATGTTACTCTCCTACCTTCTTCAACACTCATGTCTGTTGTAGGTGTTCTCTCATACAATCCATCCATCTCTTTGCTGGATGCCCTCGTTTCCTCTTGCCCTCTTCCTGTCTGTCCCAAATCTTCTTCACCAGATTGTATTCTGCTTTTCTGTACATGTGCCTGAACTACTGTAATCTGTTTCCTTTGACATTTTCTGAAATTGGAGTTACTTTGGCTTTTGTTCTTTTGTCCTCATTTTTTCATCTGCCCCACAGTATGCATTGTACCACCTGTCTCAGGCACTTCATCTCCATTACCTGTAGCTTCCTCAGCTGTTCTACCTTTACTGCCTATGTTTCTGTACCATACAGTAGTACTGGTCCTGCCACTGTTTTGTACACTTTATTCTTCAGGTTCTTTGGCATTCTTCTGCCATGTAGTAGATCTGACACTCTGTGCCAGTTGGCCTCAGCCCTTCTGATTCTAGATTTGGCATCCTCATTTAGACTTCCTTTCTCCTCAGTCACTCCTACAGATAACTGAAGCTCTTAACCTGTTCCACTATCTTCCCTTCTATCTCAGTTCTCAGCTTCTTCTGATCTTCCACATTTGCTGCTATTACAACTGTCTTATCCCTACTCAGTTTTATCCCATGTGCCTTCAGTTTTGAATTCCATTCACATATCCTTTGATGAAGTTCTTGCTCAGTCTACCTGTAATGCCACACCATCTGCATACAGCAACTTTGTTGATCTATCCCCTCTAACCTACTTGCTAATGTCATCTCTATGAACAGCAGTGCAGTCAGAGCTGAACCCTGATGCATACCCACTCCCACTGGCAACCCCTCTGTGACACCAAACACTGTTTGTACTGGAGTCATTGGGTCATTTAATACAGATTGAAGTAATTCTACCATTTCTGGGACTTCAAACCACCACAGGACTGCCCACATCAGCTTCCTTGGGACCCTGGCATATACTTTCTCCAAGTCTAAGAAAGCCCAGTTGGACTCTCCTCATTTCTACCTTTTTCTCAAGTGTCTGTCTCACTCAAAACATTAGGTCAGCTGTGCTGCATCCTGATATAAATCTAAACTGCTCATCTGCCGTCTTACTTTCTATTGCTCTGCATGTTGTCATGCTATGTGACAGACGTTTGATACCTCTGTGCTGCCCACAGTTGTGAATGTCCCCTTTGAGGTTGAACACTGACACTAGTATGCTTATTCTCCAGTCATCTGGGATATGCCTTTCTCTCCATACTGCTATGAGTACACTCAGGAAGCATTTCTCACCTGTCTCACCCAACATCTTTAGCATATCTGCTGAGACCTCATCTGAGCCTGCTGCTTTCCCTGACTTCAGTTTTCTTAGTGCTGTTCTTACTTCTTCTATGGTGGGCTCCTCTTCTTCTCTCCTCATAGGCTGTGTATGGGGCAGTACAGTGTCTGTGGGATTTTCTTCATTCAGAAGTTGCTGGAAGTACTCCTTCAATACGTCTTTGATGTCCTGTGGACTGGTGAGCAGAGTGTACTGTCATCCCTTATGAAGGGTGCCTGACTCTCTTCTTTACCTTTCTGTCTCGGATTAGAAACCTGATATAGTTTTTGGTGCCATCTGAGTCACTTTCCAGAATTTGGTAGAGTGCCTCTGATGTCTGGTTCTTTGCTACTGTAACTTTATTCTTAGCCTCTTTGTTAGCCAACCAGTATTCCTTACTAGCCTGGTCCATCTTTTAAATTTCCCACTTTTCCTGCACGCTTTCTTTCTTCTGATAACTTCATGGACTTCTGCATTCCTCCATCAGCTTTCTTTATACACCTTATTTCCATACCTAGCTTAGCCACATACCTTTTCTGTAGTCCTCACACATGCTGTTTTGAGGCACTGCCATTCTTCTTCAACTCCACGTATTTTCTCTTCTTCTTGAGGTGCTAGAGTCTTGAGTAATTAGAGCATGTTCTTTTTTGAGCTTATTGCATTCTCTGACCACTGCTTGCAGCTGATTGTGCCAACTAATGATTTATGATTGTTTCACTGGGAATGACTTTGCAATTGCTTATTCTACCCTTTCCTTACTAGGAAGAAGCCTACCTGCATTGCATCTTGGCCACTCTTGTATATGATCTTGTGACTGTCTCTATTGCCGAACCATGTGCTGGCTACTCTCAATCCATTTGCAAGACAGAAGTCTATAATGGCATTTCCTTCTTTATTCCTTTACTCCACCCATGTGGGTCCAGGCAGTCTTCATATATGTCCTGTATACGTGCATTCAGGTCACCCATTGTCAACACCAACACATGTTGCCTTGCTTTATCTAGTAGTTCCTGCAACTGCTGTCTGAATGGACTCTTCTCCTCACTATCACAACCCTGCCATGGGGCAGAGATTAGGAATACTGTCCTATAAATAGGACTGGGCTGGAGTTTGATTGCCATGAGTCCGTCATTAATTCTGATAATATCCATTACTGCCTCCTAAAACCTCTCCCTCACCATAATTCCCACACCATTTCTAGCTTGTCCTCCTCCTGAGTAGTAGACTGTGGATCCCAACCCAAGTGACTTTGCTGCACTGCCCTTCCATCTTGGATCCTGGATACATAGGATGTCCAACCTTTTCCTTATCATCATCATGTCATCCAATTCCAAGTTCCATCCTATCAGTGAACCTACAATGAGTGTAGCAATTCTTAATTAATCTCTGGCAGGTTTATATTTTATTACCTGTCAGTGAACCTACATTCATCATCATCACAACCGAATCACCTAGAGCCATATTTGTACACCATCAAGTGGCAAGATCTGCCACAGCACAGCCTGTGATCCACATTCTCCTATTTTGAGGATACTGTGTACTACAGTAGATGCCCAAAGCAGTTGGTATATAAACTCTTCTCCCTATAGGGCACCATCTAGTGTCTGTCCTGCTGCCCACAGCTCCATTTTGGATGAATTTGAGATGGAAACACTCAACATGTTTTTCAGACATGGGAGGAACCACACAGAAACACAGGGAGACCTTGCAAACTCCAATCAGGCATTGATCAGAGTTTAGGATCGAACTTCATACCTTGTGCATGGGAGGCAAAGACCTTAACCATTACACCGACTGGGACTAGAATAATATATATGAGCATATTCTGTAACACTGATGTGCAGACTGGACAATACATCAATTTCTTCAAGTTGAAAACGATGCTTTATGTTCTCCTTTTGTGAACTCTAAAATAAAAAAATAATAACTAACAATCATCAGTATAATTCATCGCAACAGTGGTACTGTTAGGAGCAGGGCTTTTTATAAGGTAATGTGTAGGGCTGGGGTTAGGAGCACTGGCACTGTTAGGGTTATCTCATGAGTAAGGATGGAAAAGGAGGTTTTAACTTCTAATATTCTATTATTCCCACTCTAACCCATTGGGGCTAGGACCCCAGTTTCCAAGAAAGAAAGCCTAATATGCTGTCAGGTCGAGGTTACCCCTATGTACCTGTAGATTACAAACAGTACTGGGGCATATAAATAAATAAATGCTATACGCACAAGAAAACCGATAAAGCAGTTTGACTGGCAATTAAGAAATAAGGATGAATGTCCACTTCACACTACAGCATATAACAACAGATCACATCTAACAAAATTCTCACAGCTTCAAAATGTACAACGCACATAGCAAAGTTATGTTGTGCATGAATGTCGATACACTTGCTGCACCCAAGCCATTATTTAGTCATGCGTCGGTTTGTAGCTTGCTTCAACTTGAAGTTTCTTGCTCAGTGCTCTTTATTATTTTGGAAGTAGGGTAAACCTTCCATCCCAAAACCTGAAAGTATTTTTTAAATGAACAGATCATAAATGTATACCAGCTGTGTGAACTGTTGCACATCATTTATGCATAGAAAACATTTTATGTAGTTTATATTATGTCTACAAGTCTTTTAATAAGAAACAATGGTGTACCTCAACACAGTAAAGATCTGGACATCCTGCTTCACAAATCTTCATACCATTAAGACAGTGACAGGTTTCACACTCCTCTTGCCAGTCTGCACCAGGCTTTGGGAAGAAAAAAAAAAAAACATGAATTATGTACATTATTTAAAAACATTAGCACATATTATTTATAGTCCACAATAAACGCTACAGCAGTCTGGTATCTGATAGAGAACAGCATAATTCAGATGGTTTACTATTGGTCTGAATGCATGTATTGAAACCTTTCAGCAAAATATGAAATATATACATTTGCCCCAAATGTACAGGTCCATAGTATGTTTTGTGATGTTCTAGCCACTGTTCCAACTCTGCCATCTCAGTTTGTTCATGGAAGTCCCATGATGCATTATGATGCTGCCACTCATACACACTGTTCAAATGTCAGTACACAGCACTGATGACTGTCACAGAGTTACACGTACACATATGTATCTGTGGCCAGTGAGATGAGTGCATGAAGAAGACCTCGCAGAAGAATAAGTCTGGAATGCAGTGTTGTTGACTGACAAGGATGGACCTCTTTATCTTAGATATGAGAGTTGTGTAATTACCATAACTTTAAATCAGGATGAGCTGGTCCATCCTCATCAGTATACCCATCCTTGTTCCTCTGCTGTAGTGCAAGCATGATCTAGAGGAATGCTGGTGAGGACATAATCATTTTTAATTTACCTTAGTTTGGCATGGCAGTGATCAGGAGAAGAAACTTGTTGGGTGTTATAGAACAAAAAGTGGGGCTTGTAGGCTGGGTAGGCTTCAGATGCTGAACTGACTAAAGGTCTGTGGCTTTAGTCTTTCTAATTGGTGATGGTGGACCAGCTCATCCAAATGTAATGTTATGGTAAGTGCATAAGATTCATCTCCTTCTGTTTCTGCACTGTTTGCTGGTAATATATGAAAGCTTATATACAGGTTTAGTGTGGAATAATCAGGTCAGTGAACATACTTGACTTGAATGGGATGTAGGGCCCCTTGACATTAACTGAACAATTTGATGAAGGGAGGTGAGGCCTTCTGGACAGGTAGTTTGGGTGTTGGTAGAATGAATGGCCTACAACATCTAGGCTTTTCCAGAAGTTGTGTCCAAAATAGGAGAAATCAAACTTCTTGAGACCAGTAATACGCTACAGGACTGAATTTGGACATAATCAGTTTAGTTTTCTAAATGAAGTTTACAAGAAGGGGGGACATGAGGGAAAATCATGAGGGGAGACCTAAGAGCCATTCTTAGATGTCAGCATCCATAGGACATTTTCCCATATGGGAGATGAGGGGAAAAGAAGTTGCCCTCAGTATGTCTGTGATGCAAAAAAGTCACAGCAAGGCTTCTCCAGTGATAAAATATATACTGTTCCATTGACTGACCAAGGGATTGCTTGTGTGGCATCAGTAAATAGTGATTGAGCTTGTCCACATGGGAAATAGCCTCACCATGGATGTGAGTTGATATCACAAAGTAGCTCAAAGATATGGACATTTTGTTATCAATAAACTTTTTGATTCTTAACAAAGGGAAAGAAAGTAAATTTCTTTCT